>NC_133666.1:394895790-395049281 GCF_037893015.1 Macrotis lagotis
TTAATTAATAAATTAATGAATATTGGTGAAGAGGCAACATAGTATACTAAGAGGAACATTTGGATCTGTGGAAGCCAACACCTGGGTTTAAATCCTATTTACTTGTTAACCATATGATTCTATATAAGTCATTAGCTATGAGACACAGCTTCCATATTTGTAAAATGGGATAATAATAAAACCAGTACAATGGCTAATATGGAAATATATTTTGCATGACTACATATGTAAGAACGTAATTCTCATTGAGAGATAGTGTAGTAGAGTGAAAGTATTATTGGACTTTGAGTGCAGGGTTCGAATCCTGCTCTAGCCTATGTATTCCTGTTATATAACCATAAACACGTTACTGATATTTCACTTGAAAAATTTTCCTATGATTCTCTCTTCTAGAGAAATATATAAGTGATAATTTGTCAAATATTTCAAACCAACCATAATATTCCCCCTATAGTTTTTTATTCTTTGCACAAAAACATCTCTATTTAAAAGAAAATGTTTGAATCCCTTATCCATTATGTTCACTTTCCTCCAGACACATTCCTGTTTATTCCTTTAAAACATGTTTAGGGGTAGCTAGGTGGCACAGTGGATAGAGTACCAGCCCTGGAGTCAGGAGGACCCAAGTTCAAATCTAACCTCAGACAGTTAATAATTACCTAGCTGTGTGACCTTGGGCAAGTCACTTAATCCCATTGACTTAAATAAAATTTTTTTAGAAATATTTAGATCATTGTTCTATGAAGTTTTTAGAGAGAAAGGCAATTTCTCTTATTTTTTTTTAAATTTTATTTATTTTTCTTTCATTTTATTTATTTTTTCATTTTTTTCCTATTATGAATTTTTTCCTTTTTTTCCTTTTATTTTTTTTCATTTATTTCCTACAGGCACCTCACCATTTCTTCATTCTTTGTCTTACCTGAAATCCTTCATACTAATCAGGTTTGCAATTTTATTTGGACCTTAAGGATGAAGAAACTGAAGAGTAAAGTGCCTTACACTTAATTTCCATTAAATGACTTTAAGAACCACAAGTCACTATATGGGGAAATGGTATTGATGATTTTCCTTAAATTGGATATTTATTCCTCTTTTCAAATTCCCTTCCTTTGCAGATGTATATTCTTTTTAGGATACCTCCCTAAGAAAGTAGGACTAAATGGAGTAGAATATGGGACTATATAAAGTGATAAAATCAACAGTAACAGAGTTTGATTTAGTAGGGACAAGATAATTTCAATTGAGTGTATGTTTAGTTTCAAGAATCAAAGGGACTTAGGGTAGAAAAACTGTATATAGAAGTTAAATAACTCCAGAAAAGGTAAAATGTCAAGATTTGAGATGTCTCTAGATAACTTATCTGCATACGTAATTAAAATCATAATGAACAATAAGAATCCTGAGGGACTGGTGAAGAGTCAGTTTGTTTTTTAGAATTCTATTCTAATGGGACCCAGAAGTATGGAGCACACTAAAAGGGATATAGAAGAGAATGATCAAGATGGTGACAAAACTGCATAAGGATCAAGTGAAAGAAATGGGGACATTGAGCCTGGAGAAAAGAAAGACTTAGTGGAGCTGTGGCAGTAACTTGAAGTATGTGAAAGACTGTCAAATGAAAGAGGGATTATATTTGTTTCGATGGTTGCCTGAGAGCAGAATTAAGAATAACAGGTGGAAAGTGCAGGGAGGCAGATTTCAGCTCCACTTAAAGAAAAATTTCTAAGCAATTAGAGCAGTCAAAAAAGTTAAAAAGGCTGTCCCTGTCTTCAACAGGAATCTTATTCAGTTATGAACTTTGAGACCCTTCTAATTCTATGATTTAATACCTGTAGTACCTGTGTGTGTCCGATGGACATGGTATACTTTGCGTGTAACTACATTATATATAATATGACTGCTATTGTACAATGAATATATACCTGCTGCAATTTGCAAGTACTTAACATTTTTTAAAGGAGATGAGATTGTAACAAATATGAGAAAATTTTCCTATAATGCCATAGTTTTAAAGAAAGATAGTTATTGAAGAAGACTAAAGATTAAGAAGAAAAGTCAAGGTGTTCCAGGGCTGATCAGGACACACATCTGGTAGTCAGCAAATAGCAATAGTAGTCAGGGTTTTAGCTATGTGGTCAGCAATTATCTAAACCAAGTAGGGCTTGGGAGATCCAGTATTCTAACTCTTCCTTAAAGATATGTAGAGCTTCAAGATGAACTAGAGGCAAACCATTCACACAATTGAAAACAAAAGCTCAAAGGGAGTATACCAAGTATACCAAGAAACAAAACAAAGATAGTGCCTTCACCAAAGCTCTCTGTACTAAGACATTCCCATTGATGTTTTTTATATGGGAATGGAAATGGATCCCTCTGGAAATAGAAGAAGAAAAGGGCCCTATTTCTTTTACTAACTGGGTTAGCAAAGCTCCATTTCTATATTTATAAACTGTCATTTAAAATATGCCTTATGTTTATGTGTAGGCATTCTGGAAAGAAGAAACACATTTCCCAGAAGTTTGTATCCTGAAGCACAGACCTAGTTTTTTTGTGCTACTTATAGCTTTGGTACATTAGATCATTTCCAAAAACACTATTATTTTCATTCATTCATTCATTCATTCCATACATATTTATGAAGAACCTTCTACATGTCCAGGTACTGCTAATATTTGCTCTGCATCTGCTAAGGGCACATAAAGAAATAAGACAAGGTCCCTGCCTTCTTGAAATCTGACCCTTTACCAAATTGCAATAATTATAGAGATGACACATGAGACTATTAAATAGGTGCAAAGCATTTCTGTATATGATTAAATCCTGGGAAAAATGATATTAAAGAGTGTTTTTGGAGTGCAGAGAAGATGGAGGAACAGTATTGGTAGGAATGGTCTGAGATTACTGAGAAGACCAGACTTGATCTGAACCAAGAAGAACAGTGTTAGCATATTTTTAATGTGTAAGGGCTAAGTAATCACCTCTAAACTTGGTTTCTTACTATAGTTACCTTCTTATTCAATGAGCAAATCCTCTGTTTCTTCACATCATCCTCCATTTGTGATTTCCTGGCTAATTGTTAGTCATCCATCAGATATGCTGATCTCTAGGGCAGGATTTTACAAACCACATAGAGGAGGTGGGTTCATAGATGGTATAGTTAGTGGGCAGACTATTTTTATTTGGAGAGGATTCAAACCCTAAACCCACCAAAAATCAAAGCTATACCAACTGAAGTAAATAAATATCAGGGAATATCAGAACCACATGAATCACCAACTATGTGGTCATAAGGTTCACTATCTTGAAGACTACACCATGAAGGCTAATTGATTCAAATTCACACATCCTGAAAACACAGACAGGAACTGTTTTATATGTGTCTCTGTATCCTCACCACTTAATACAGTTACTTGCATATAGTGAACATTTAATTAATGTTTTGGTTTTCTTTTAATTGTTTGGTTTGATGCAAGACAGGGTACTGAAAAGAGGATTAGGCTGGATGTTTGGAGACCATACTTTGATTCAAAAAACAGTCCCTGTCCTCAAGGAGCTCACATTCTAATGTCTAAGATAATTCACCTGGGTTTAACTATAAATCTACCTATATTACCTATAAACTTATAAGTATAGAATACAAGGTATTGGAAAGGAGCCAGTAGCTGGGAATTGCAAAGGAATTCCTAGTGAAGGTGGTATTTGAGCTGTCCAGAGGAGAACCTGGGATTCCAAAAGTCAGAGGTGAGAGGGAGTGAATTCCAGGTATGGAAGATGGGCAGTGTCAAATTGCTGAAATGTGAGATGGAGTTTTGAACGTGCAGAACAAAGCGAAGTCTAGGGAGTCAGGATCTCAGAAAGTGAGAAGATGGAGACATAGGAAGGGATCAGTTGGTGAATAAATTTAAACATCATTTGGGGAGTTTATGGTTGATCCTAGAATCAATAGGTAGCTACTGGAGTTTACTGAGGATAGCATGATTAGATTCAGCTTTGGCAGTTATGCGGTAGATGGCTTGGAGATGGGAGAGACAAAACTGGGAGACCAATTAAAAGGCTGGTGTAAAAGTTTGAGATGGGGTGACAGGCAGGAACAAAATCATACATGATGATTACTTAAGGGCTAACTATTGATTTGAAAGACTATATATAAGCATTATCTATGAACTACGCATTTTAAATAATTTTGTTAAATTATATTTGAATCTGGTTTGGGCTTCACTAGGGGATGTTGCCTCTGCCCTAGGGAATTATATGTGATACAGCCCTGAGCTAAGCATGTGACTGTGTAAGTGGAGAAGAAGGCACAAATATAAATCATATCATGGCTATAGGGATGATAGATTTGGCAAAACAAAAGATAGAAAGGTAGAATTATTGTGGTGTAAGCAAAGAAATACAAAATAGGTTAAATACTGGCAAAAAGAGGACATTCATTATGGAGAAGGAGAATCATCAAGTCATAGAATTTCCAGTTGGGAGAATCCTTTAAAAGTCAGATAGTTCAACTGTTGTTCTATTAGAAACCAGGAGGGTTGGGAATTCAGAGATGCCTGGAAGGATTTGCATGAACTGATGCTGAGTGAGATGAGCAGAACCAGAAGAACATTGTACACCCTAACAGCAACATGGGGGTGATGATCAACTTTGATGGATTTGCTCATTAACAGTGCAACAATGAGGGACAAATTTGGATGGAGAATACCATCTGTATCCAGAGAAAGAATTGTGGAGTTTGAACAAAGACCAGACTTTAAAAAAACCGTTATCTTATTATGTAATTTTACTATCTCTTATGCTTTATTTTTTTCCCCTTAAGGATATGATTTCTCTCTCATCACATTCAACTAGATCAATGTATATCATGGAAACAATGTAAAGACTGACAGACTTCCTTCTGTGGGGCGTGGGGAAGGGAAGCGAGATTAGGGGAAAAATTGTAAAATTCAAAATAAATAAATAAGTTAAAAACAAACAAAAAGTAATATAGTTCAACTGCTTCATTTTTACAAATGAAGAAACTGGGCACTAGAGAGATTAAATGAGTGACCTAAGGCCACACAGATGGTGGCAGAATTTGAGCTTAAACATTATCATAGACTCTTAAGGGTATGAAGGCATTTCAGAGGTTAGCCAGTTTAAGCAGATGAGTTAGAGAGGAGTGGCCAGGACCTCCCCCTTTTTGTTTTCCCCAGTCTCTGATGTAACCATCCTAGATTGCTCATTTGGGAAGCAGAGTAAAAGGAAAAGGAAAATCCAGGCTAGCTAGGATTGGGTCTAAAGTGGAGAAAAATTACTAGTAGTTAAGTGCTTGGGGGCTTCTTTAGACTCTGGGGACAAAGCAGAGAAACCAGACTTAGAAGTGATCACATTTACCTTTGCATTATTCAAGGTTAGTAGAGAATGTAGGAGAAAAATCCAAAGGAAGTTCCACCCTTTCGTTTCACTATTACCGACACCCCCCCCACCCGCTTTTTTTCAAGGATTACCTTTCTTTTGATCCTTTTGTGTGCATGTATGCATGTGTGTGTGGGAAGGGGGGGACAAAAGAACAAAACAACTCCCAGGGGGCCCCTGGGAGAATCTTTGCTGGTCTTAGGAATAGGAAGTTCCCTCAGAAAGCACCAGCCACTTTAATTCCCACCAAACAACAAAACACGTGCAGCTAAGATAAAAGCAGGAGAGAAGAAAAAAAGCAGCCCCCTCCCTCCCTTGTTTAGGGAAGCAGGTGCACCTTGTACAAACAACATCATTTCGTTCTTGTATTTGGTCTGCTGGAGGAGGGGGTTATCACCTCCAGGAAATCACAGGTCCTTGACTTATGGATATATTTGACCAGCTCAAGACCCCAAATCTTGAATCCTTCTTTCTCCTCTGCCCAACAAATCAACAAAACAAATAAAGCCCCAACAAAATTACCACAAAAGCTTATCCAGGCAGCTGATGTACTTTGGCTATAGGGGCTGTCAGAAAAAGATAGCCAAAAAAGAAAAAAAAACTGAGCAAAAAATTAAAAAAAATGAATATGAAGGAAGGCTCAGAACTACATAATACCCAGCCTATGAGGATAGGTGAATGCAGCTTTAGTTCATAATTTGATAGAATTGATTGCTATATTTAAAGCAATTAAAAGATGGAAAAAATGCTTTGTGCTTGCATTGTGGTAATTCTTGAATGTATGTCCTGTATTTGACAGGAGTAACAATTTGAACAATGGATTGATACTTTTCCATTTTAAATCTATATTGACTTTTTTTTAAGGTTTTACAAGGCAGTGGGGTTAAGTGACTTGCCCAGGGTCACACAGCTAGGTAATTATTATGTATCTGGATTGGATTTGAACTCAGGTCCTCCTGACTCCAGGGCTGGGCTCTATCTACTGCATCACCTAGACACCCCTCCCCACCATACATTTCATTTTTACATTTGGTCAAAGAATTAAAGGCACAATGTTCATTTTAATTCCTTGAAGATCTAGGAAATTTCCTTCCAAAAGTCCTAATTTTCAAAATCTGGGTGATGTTAGCTATTATTACCACACTCATATTCTAGGTTGCTCAGTGGATAGTGATGGACCTGAAGAGAGAAATCCTTGAGTTCAGACAAGAGTTGTGGGAGCCTGGGTAAATCATTTAACCTCTGCCTCAGTTTTCTCATATGTAAAATGGGGATAATAATATGCAATTTGGCCAAAGAGACTGTCTTCTCAGGGTTTCTAGGATTGTAAGGACAAAATGAGGTAATAGCTGTAAAGTGACAGGCATAAAGTAAAGACTATGTAAATGTTAACTATTATTATTAAAAGTTAGTTATTTCTGTTTTCATGTTTGTCTTCCTCTGTTCCCCCCCCCCATTTTTTTCCCCACATGACTGGTGTTTCTGAAAAATGTTTAACTAGCTCCTACCAAGTCAAGTTAGCACATATTTATAAAATACCCACTATATAGGTGTGTGTAAGTATGTACATAAGCACACACACACATATATCATATAAACCTACTATGTAAGTCTGGTTAAGAATGGGGGGGGTTAAAGACAAAAAACATTCCCAGACTTCAAAGGACTTAATGTTTTACTATCTAAGTGTATAGGATGTGTATGCAGGTGGCTTACCAAGCTAATTGGAAAAGGAAGAATGTATTAATCCCTGGGAAATCAGGTAAGATTTCACAGACTGGTAGCACCAGAGTTACTCTTGAAGTAAGATAAGGATTTTGAGAGGCAATGTATTAGGATAGACCTATGCAGATGCATGGGGAGAGGATTGTCTGGCAGAGATAGCACATAGTCATGGTTAGAAGATTGTGAGTGTGTGGAGGAGGATGTGAATTGTAGGGAGACTCTCTCTGTGTGTGTGTGTATGTGTGTGTGTGTGTGTGTGTGTGTGTAGGGAGGAGCCTAGGGATGGAGAGGGAGAGAAGGCATTTAGTTACTGAGCTGTCTGGGAGGATAGTGAGACGTGATTAGAGTGAGCAGAGACTTGAGAGTGAGGGTGTTTTGGAGGGTACCCCTCACTGAATGACTCCTAAACTGAACTCACAGGGAAAACTGCCTGCAGGGGTGCATGGATAGGGGAGATGGTGGGAAGGATGGTGTTTGTAGGGGGTGGGGATTATGCTTCTGAAGAGACTGAGGTGAGCCCTAAGGGAAGCTGCCGATTTAGATGACAGTTGGGGAGAAGAAATAAAGGGGAGGAAAAATCCTGGAGAGTCTTTTGTAGGCTTTTTTGAGGGGTGAGAGGAGGGTTTGGAGCCTTTGGGGTTGACTTCTGCTAAGTCATTAGGGAAGAGTCTGCCTAGGCAGAAAGAAGGCATCTGAGGTGGGGGGGTATGGCAGAGTGGTCTAGCACTTAATGTAGTGTCTGGCAGGGAGCAAGTGCTCAATATTGCTTGTTGACTGGTTGGAATTGAGCTGAGGGCTAACCTGAGCTATTTTTTTTTTAGATTTTTTGCAAGGCAGTGGGATTATGTGGCTTGCCCAAGGCCACACAGCTAGGTAATTATTAAGTGTTTGAGGTCAGATTTGAACTCAGGTATTCCTAACTCCAGTGCTCTATCCACTGTGCCACCTAGTCGCCCCTTACCTGAGCTATTTCAAGAAATATTTCTTACTTAAGGGAAGGATGGAGATGGAATGAACCTTCTGGGAACCTGCATTTGGTATTGGTGTGAGATGCTCTATTGTAGGTGTCCAAATTTGTTGTTGTGTTCATTGGGGGGATGGATTGCATTATACTCATTTAATAGGTATTGAATTCTGTATTCAGCCCTTGAGGGTTTTTTGGGGGAGGGCATTGGGGACCAGAAGAGCTAAACATTTGGACACCCCAGCTCTATTGGAATGAAATTGCATTGGAATAAGCCATGGATCTGCAGTTAATAAAAGATCTGGGCTAATATCTGGGTCTGTTATTTTGTATAAATATAGGATGGGAAGAATAAAGAGGACTCCCTCCTTGTGAATTTGGATTAGCCACTTCCCCAGAAGATAAGGGTGGGTCTGAAAAGAAGTTTGTGTTTGGATTCTGAGAAAATAGATTCAAATCCTGGCTCATTTTAACTGGATGACTTGGGAAAATCACTCACCTTCTCTGGGCACCAGTTTCTTATCTGCAAAAATAAAGAACTTGTCTAGTTTATCTGTAGCCATAGGTATATGATGCGAAGACAGAAGGAAATGAATTTCTGGAAAAGATCATTAAAGGTCATTCTATGTGGGGTAGTATTTGTGAAGAATTCACCAACTCTCTAACTCAAGGAGAAAAAAGAAAGGCTTAGACTTTAATTCACAGGATGTAGGAAACTACAATTTACTACAAAGTTCGAAGGTTCCTACGAAGTCCACAAACTATAACACGAATTTACAAGTTAGGTCGTGTGAAAGAGTAGCTAGTTAGTGGATTTCTTAAAGGACAGACTGATTAGCAGAAGTTGAGGTTAAGAAAGGTTATAGTGCTTAGAAAGGAAAAAAGAAAAAGAAAAAAACTTAAATCAAGAAAGATTCAGCCGCATGGAGGCGGGCTATATTGTTCCAGCAATATGGACCAGACCATGTGGATCCAGTTTAGAGAAGAAAAGAGAAGAGATGAAGCAACTCAATCCACATTCAAGGAGAGAACTTCTGCTTGGGCTTGGAGGATTTTTTGCTTTAATGTATTTCCATGGTGGGCAAGACTAGGGTAATGCTTGTGGAATGGTTTAGACCTGGCTGCAGGTATTCACTGATGCTTTTGCCACAGGGGCAGTTCTCAAAGACTGCATTCACTGAGTATGAGCAGCTGCTCTTAAGGACAAATGCCTTTTCTGGTTCCAAAAAAGTAAAGGAGAACACATCTCATAGTACAGTTCTGTGCCCAGAGTTCTCCTGCCACAATACTGTGAACTACATAATCTTAATTTTTTTCAACTTTAAATCTTATGATCCTGAGAGTCACATTAACCTCTTTTATGAAAAAAAAAACCAAACCATTGGGAGTTGAGTTCAATAGCACTGACAGAAAGGAGAAAAATAGAAAACTATCTCATTCCATGTACTTTCTGCAGTCTTCAGGGATTTCTCTTTATTCTTCAGCTCAAAGTAATCTGGTACTCTCACCTTCTTTATCTTGCAAGCTTTATCCTTTGATTCCTTTGCCTTTAACAATTTTTCAATTTATATTATAGTTTATTTGTGTGCATGTGTTTTTAACACCCTCCTTTCTGAACCTTTCCCCCAACTGAGGGTAGTGTATGCCCTCTTTTATCTATCTCTTGCCCAGTATCAAGACCTTGTGTATCTTGGGCAAGTAGTGAGTATCTGTTGAATAGACATTTTATATATATACCAACAAAAGTTTAATTTTTGTTTAGGAAATTAGATTATTTCAATAGCCTAATGATGGGTCCACCTGACTCAAATCTCATCCCCCCCATTTTAATCCATTCTCCATTCAGCCATGAAAATAATTTTTACTAAAGTTCAGGTTCAATTATGTCACCCCACCAATAAAATCCAGTAACTTCCTGTCACCTCTAGAAGCAAATACAAAATGCTGTTTGGCAGTTAAAACCCTTCATTACCTAGGCCCCTCCTACCTTCCTAGTTTTATACCTTAGCCCTCCACCCAGCACTTCTTAGATAGAGTGACACTGGCCTACCTACTGTCCCACAAACAAGACATTGCTTCTCTCAGTTCTGAGAATTTTCTGATTGAGTCCCATGTTTGGAATACTCTCCCCCCTCTGTTCCAACTACTGACCTCTCTGACTTCCTTTTAATCTCAACTAAAATCCCACCTTCTACACAGGAAACCTTCCCCAACCCCTCTAAATTTCAGTGCCTTCCCTCTGTCAATGATTTCCTGTTTATCTAGTATATAGCTTACTTTGTACATATTTGTTTGCATATTGTCTTCCCTTTAGGCTATAAGATCCTTGAAGATGGGCTATTTTTTGCCACTTTTTGTATCTGGGACTGTCATATAGTAGGAACTTGATGTTTAAGGATTGATTGTGTAATGAGAAAAATTTGAATAACTTCTTGGAGTAGAAACTAATATCGAGGACTTGTTCCATAATTTCTAGAGGAAAAAAGGTAGCCCCTTTAACTTCCATGAAATTTGTAAGTCATTCTCATTTTGTAAACCTGTTCTTGGAGATGGCTGGGTGACAATAGATAGAGAAATTGTAGTTAGAAAGAAATGAGTCTGAATCCTGCCTTTGAAACCCTACTAGCTGAGTGGGCCTAGGAAAATTAGTTTGCCTCTTTCAGCCTCACTTTCTTCATCTATAAAAATGGAAAGTTTTCATCATAATATATTAATATTATAACACCATCTTCACAGTGTTATTATTGGATCAAATGAGCTATATATGCATGTTATATATATATAATTGTATATACCCACCATCTATTTATACATAAACATGAATATCATTTTTCAAACTTTTAAAGGTTATTTGTATCCTAGCCATTATTGCTATTGGTCCACAACTTGAAGTCTGTGCAAGCTATGAACAGCTAAACTAAAGGTTTGACAATTCTATATTCTACATGCTTGGAGTTTGCCTAGGAGAGAGCTAACAGAATCACGTCTTCAAAATGTCCTACCAACAATAACTTTTATTATGGAATTTTTGACTTTGGGAAGGTACAGTTTGTGATTCTGACTATATATAAAACTCATTGGGGAGACTAGTAAGCTTTGGGGGAACCTATTCTGTTCTTTTTAAAAATAGCTCCACTCACTCTATTGCTTTGCAAGGAAAACATCAATTAGAGTGAACAATGTTCTCTACATAATGTGGATGCCAAGCTGTCTCTAGATAGCTCCTTTGAATTTGCTTTGGGCTGTGCTGAGTCTTCTGTTAGGAGGAAATTATCAACAACAAGAGGAAATCCTGTACTAGTTTTGAATAGTCCTGATTTTAAAGGTACTTCCCTTCTTGTGGGAATTGTATGTAATCAGAATAGCACTATAAGATATTGAAATTATTTTAGAAGGTTGCATTTCAGCCCTTATTTAAAAAGAGAGAGAGGAGGAGGAGACAGACATTGTGCATGAGAAAGAGTCAATTGTTGGGCTAGATGCTTCCCAGGTTGCCTGGACCTCACCAAGGTGGGGCAGAGTTTAAGGCATTGGTCACAGGAAATTGAAGCTCCTTAGAGACACCCATGTTTTCTGGAGCACACAATGACTAATAAATGCTAAAATTACTTTGGAAAGTGTACTATGTGTCACAAACATTTACCCCTTTCCTTGCAGGGCTGACCCATCTGTCAAGAGCAGGATGAGCTGGGGGAAATGGAGCAGTCCTGCCTGTAATTCTCCATCTGCTGGTCTAACTCAGCCAAACATAGGGATGTGAGGAACAACTGGATCTCAGAGAGAGGAAGTCTCAAGGCAGTTTTAGGAATTCTCCCTTTTCTTCTGACTGCATTCAGATCTGTGGGCAAGACTTTTTGAGAGTTCCGTGGCCAGTTCTGGACATCATCTTTTTGGAAGAACTTTGAGAAGCTGATTTGTTATTAGAAGAGGGTAACAAGCATGGTAGTGACTCTTGATTACAAGGATTTGGAAATTTTTGACAGAAGCATGTCTGAGAGATTAGGGCAGGACTAAGAAGTTGTTGTTAGGTTGCGGCTGCGGCTGACCAGAGCTCAAAGCTGATTGTGATCCAACATTATCTCTGCCTAGTGCTTTGGTGTTTTCTATGCCTAAGACCTCTGAGAAGATTACAGAGGAGCCGAGTGTAGGAGACTACCCATAGGGCCACACACAGTATAAAGGCACACAAATATAGACACTCAGGAAAAATCATTCAGGTAACTAGATTCTCTAAAGCTGGTGCCTAACAATGGGGTCCTATCAGGATCTCTTCTCTTCTCTCCTAATACATTCAGTTCCACAGTATAAAGACAAGTTTAGGAAATTCTTGTTCAGAAGCCTGTGCTGTCTTTTCTTTTATGAATTGCCCACAGAGCGAGACAGACACTGGCATTCTTGTTAGGGCTGTTGGCAGGAGTCTGTAGTTTTATACCCAACGTCTCAGTTCTGCTTTTCTAGTGGTGATTAACAATGGAGCTGGCTTGAACTCATTCCTTATGTGAACTGGTTGAAGAAATTGGGGTTGTTTAGCCTAGAGAAGAGAAGATTTGAGGGGGGTAAGGTTTGGAGGGAGATAGATGATAGTGGGGAGAATCAATATGGTGTACCAGAAAATCTACTGGGATTGGAGGAAGAGGGACAACAGAAGGACATTATAGGGAGACAGAATTTAACTCAATATAAAGAACTTCCTAACAATTATTGTTCAGTCGTGTCTTATTCTTCCTGACTCTGTGGACCACTATGTGTCAATACTATCCATAGGTATTTCTTGGCAAAGATACTGGAGTGTTTTGCCATTTCCTTCTCCATAGGATTAAGGCAAATAGAAGTTAAGTGACTTTACCTAGTCACTATAGCTAGTAAGTACCAGAGGTTGGATTTGAACTCAGATTTTCCTGACTGCATGCCCACTGCTCTATTTTCCAGCTGCCAGACAAGTAAGGTTGTTTCCAAATATAATGGATGGTTTCAACAGGTAATAGATTTTCTATCTTTAGAGGAATACAAAGGTAGAAGCTGGATGACTGTCTCTTAGAGATATTATAAAGTGTATGCATTCTTTAAGTAGTCATGACTCTTAGTATCCTTGTAATTCAGATTCTCCTTGCCAGTGTTATGATGAGGTACTGGACCATAGGAGTGGGCAGAAGCAGGACTTTGTGAATAGAAGATTTCTGCATCAGGTGATTCCATGGAAAAAGCTGACTTGGGGTATGACTAATTGTATTGTATTATCCACAGGAAGTGAATAACAGGAGTGGACGCTGGTCTGTCTTGTTCTAGTATGTCTATACTAGGTGGTGAAAAAGTATTAAGTTGGAAAGAGTAGAATGAATATTGGTTATGACTGACAGGTGCCATCCGCTGCCACTGTTTTATGAGAATATTCGCAGCTGTCTATATTAATTCAGGCTTGTGGTTCAGTATGCTCCAGAACCCCTACACAATATACATAGGAATTAAGGAAGTAAGTGATTCTAGTGTGGGTGAATTGGGATGCTTCCCAGGGAATGGGGTTGTGTTATAGAGTGTGTGTGTAGGTAAATGTTTAACAACTGACCCAGACAAAACAAAACATTATGGACACAAGACACACTTTTAAGTTGTTTATCACTTTCTTAAGTGAAAACAATCAAGCCTTTTGTTGTTTTCTGTTGTATGAGACCTCATACTGAAAACTTAACCATCAAGGAGCTTGTCTATTTGGTGTCAGAACATCTGAGTTCTAGACCAGTAGTATCAGATTCAAACTCTGGGTCACATATTCATCTAGAAAACCCCAAATTGACATTGTCTATGTTCTATTTTTATTCATTTTGTTAAATAGTTCTCAATTACATACCAATGTGTTGGACCTTACTTAAGCTGACAGAGAGTTTGATACCTCTACTCTGGAAATTTTACTTGGGAATAAATTCTCTGGCCCCTTGCCAAAGGAGATCTTACCATAACTCCTGAGTCATTCTTTGGTTTCTGTGACTGGGATTTCATAGAAGAAAAATGGAGGAATTATCAATTTTGGTAGGTTGCAAGAGTGGTAGAAAGACTTGGCCTTTCTCTTTCTGGGAGGCCTTTCTTTCCCTTGCTATCTTTCCCTTGTACTTGGGGTGGGGTGGTCATGTTTTCATGATAAAACATGAGCTTGCTTTGGTGTGTTTCTTCCTTGAACAGAGGTCCTCAATCAACAGCTACCAATCATGAGAGATGGATGTTTCCAGCTATAGTGATTTCTTCATGAGTTTGAGAGTTCCTAGATTTCTGAGTTAGTACCAATTGACCTGCAACTATATGGATTCTCAGAGGACAAGGTGCCCACTGATAGCATCATCTTGAACCTGACAGGACTAATAATTTATATCTGATTAAATAGCATAACTGGATTTGGTGAATTTCTTGGATGGTATAAGCCTGAGATAAAGATGAAATGTTTGTTCAGCAGTTTCTTTTTGGAGATGGGTTATTATTTTGTGTGTTAAATATTTTTTACAAAGTGTTGGTGAGTCTTTAAGTACTTTTTGTGTCTAAGAAATAAATAGCTGTTTTATTCATTGTCCAGGTGAACCTAACTTTTTGTGACCCTATTTGGATTTTTGTGGCAAAAATAATGAAGTAGTTTAACATTTCCTTCTCCAACTCATTTTGTAGCTGAGGAAACTGAGACAAATAGGGGTAAAGTGACTTTCCCAGATTGTACACATGTTTGAAGCTGTATTTGAATTCAGGAAAAGGAGAATCAGGAAGATTCCAGGGCTAGCACTCTATCCACTGCATCACCTAGCAGCCCCAGTAGACCTATACTTGAATCCCATTTTGTACTTTGATTACTTTTTCAGTAAGGGATTCTGTTAATCTTTTTTGGTGAGACTCTAAATATTAAACACATTTAAACTTTGTTTTGGAGATTTTCCCCAGAGTTCTGGAGCAGGGTCATGATGAACTAGAGAAAGCAAAAGAAACATGACCCCCCTTTTTGAGATCAGATTCCCCTACCTACCCCATCATAAGCTATATTAGTTTGAGTTCAGATCTTATAAGAGGGCACCTAATGTGCAGCCAGTGATACAATGATTAAGGTTCTGGTCAGATTAAGAAAAGAAAAAAATTAATATGAATTGCACTAGTTGAACTTATTCCAAATCCCATCCTCTGGAAAGAGTGCCCACTGGTGGGAACATATAAAGGGAAGGAAAAATGGAAGATCCTAGTGTGGGCTTCATGTCTGCTTATTCACCTCATCCTGACCTTGAGTGAGACGGAGCATCCAACTGGTGAAGAGCCCGATGTATATTCCAGGTCAGGGCCTCTGCAACCCAATTGGGAATGATCTTCCAGTTGGTTTGGAAATCTTACCTGGTAAAATCTCCCCAAACAGCTGCAATGCTTCCCATTCCTGGGGCTTTTGGGGATTCCCAGCAGGGAAGAAAGCTTAGTTAGCAGCTGTCTCTCACCTTCCCTCTGTCAACAGCTTTTTACTTCTAGCAGGACACTGTGCTTCAAGTTCCCCCACCCCTAGATGGAGATTAAGAACTTGGGGAAATCGAAAGTTGTTCCTCTTCAGAAAAAAAAATGGTAGGCTGCTCTCCAGATTGGTCTTCCAATGCCAAGAATCCATTTCTTTCTCCCTGGTATTACAGCAGCATGCTGGGGCAGTATCCTCAGCAGGACTTCTCTTTAGCAAAATAATTGCTGAGCGTGTAATTGAGGAAAAGAAAATTATATATTATATAAAAAAGTGATTGCTGAGTATCTACTGGCATGTGACTTCTTTTCAGTGTTTATACTGAAGTTTCACCACAGCTAATGTTTCACAACAGCCAGACCATCTCCTCTCTCTCTAGAAGGTCCATGCCTTGGTGTTTCTGAACTAGTACGATTTTGTATTATGGAGCTTGGCTATCCCCTCAAGCAAAATTCATAGGATCATAGGAGCTTATATCTGAAGCTGAAAGGAACATAACAGGGATCTAAGAGTCAAATTCGTTTATTTTATGGCGAGGAAGCAAATGGTCAGGAAAGGCAGCTAGGCAGCACAATGGATAGAGTGATGTACCTGTTATCAGGAAGACCTGAGTTCCAGTCCAGCCTTAGACACTTATTAGCTATGTGACCCGGGGCAAGTTACTTAACTCACTTCTTCAACTGTAAAATGGAATGGCAAATTATTTCACTATCTTTGCCAGGAAAACTCCTCAATGGGATCATAAAGGGTTGCCACAGGACTGAAAGCAACTAAACAGATTCATAGGTGTAGTAGGGGCCAGAGTTGGGATTTGAACCCTGCTCCTTTGGTCCCCAATCCAGAAGATTTTTCCCAGTGTCATACTGCCTCTGTCATATTCCTATTAACTCTATGTCCTTCATCAGACTAAACTGAAGACCATTCCAGAGCATTTCCACATCTCCCATTTCTAAAAGAAAGAAAATTCAAGTACAACAAACACTAACTAATTCAGAAACATCTGGGAAAGGAGTATATTCTGGTGATTTGATTAGGATAACAGCAATATGCAGAGAAACACAGACACAGACACAGAGAATAGGAGAGACAGAGACAGAGGCAGAGAGAGAGAAAGAGATGGAGAGAGAGAGACAGAGAGAGAGAGAGAGAGAGAGAAAAAGACAGAGAAAGAGACAGAGAGAGACAGAGAGACAGAGAGAGAGAGAGAGAGAGAGAGAGAGAGAGATAGAAAGAGAGAGAGAGAGAGAAAGACCCTTAGTCTGTTCCTCTGTCCCCCTTAATTCCTACTCTCTCTCAGGATATGAGTCACTGAATTCCCCCAGACATAAGTGAAGCAAAACCAAACAAAAATAAAAACAAAAAACTCAAACTGACTCAGGTCTTTTTTGAAGATTTTGACAGTTATAAAAACATTCATTGAAAAATGTTTCTCTCTACCTTGTGGTTAATCAACCAGAATCAGTTATACTCTCACTAGGGACTATCATAAGGATGTCATGTTATAATGATCCTCTATACTCAAGGTTTCAAGATTCTACACATGGAGAAGTTACATTAGCTGACCATTAGTTGTTGGGTTCTGCCTGCATTCCAGACCCCTATTACATATGATCTGATGATTTCTAAAGTTCCTTGAACCTGAAATCTATGATAATATATTATAACGAGTTTTGAAAGGCTTTATAATTTATAAGGATATATTTCAAGTGTCCAGGATTTTTTATCTGCAAGGGAACTCCCTCTATTAATACAGATAGCTACTGTATCCTATGTCTTAGATAGTTAATATATAATTGAGGGTTGAAAACATTATCTGATGTCAGCCTTTTAGTGATGATCCTTTCCAAACTTAATTATGATGATTTTCAGATGACAGAAACATAGTTCAGTATTCCATTTAACCCATAGAATTGAAAATTTTCTCCACTTGGCAATATCTGCCAGATGTTGAGCTTTTCTGGTACAACTTTGGAGAATATCGGATTATTGCCACACTAGATGAAGCATTAGCATAGGAGGTTAGTGGAAAAACTTGAAAAACAATACAAATGTCAACATTGATCTTAAATGAACTACTTGTTATTTTATTTGGTGTATGTGGAGACTCTAGTACTTTATTCAGACATGAAAAACTAAAACCATATAGGAGCTAATTTTACATTTTAATTTAATTTAATTTTCAGTTAATTGTTAAAATTTTTCTTTGGTGATTCCAAAGGTACTTCAGATTCATGAGTTGCCTACAAATTATCATTCTCATCCACATAAAGCTGTGCAAAAAATAATCATAATTGTTTGAATGTCTCATTTTGGAATCTAAGTGTATTAGAGTTGAAGATATTGCAACACAGTCTCATTTAAATTTAATCCTTATATTTTAAATCAGATTCATTTAATGTTCTTAATGTTTCACATAGAATATTTTTAGATTAATTTTTGTCCAGAGTTCTATCTTCTTGATGTCTCTCCTATTATAAAATAATGCTTTCTTATACAGAGGAATTGTATTAACACTGTTATTTCCTGATGCCTCATTGCCTTTTGCTGTTTCTTTCATTGTTACCTGACCTATTGCATGCTGACCCCTCTGTTCCCCCCTCCCTTTCTTCTTGCTTGACTGCTCTTCCAACATCTGTTCCACAAACTCTTCCCTAATCCTTTGGATCTGTTGACACTGGTGAACCCTTTGGCTTGACCCTGGCATGGCATTTTGTTTTTCTTTCAGGTCACAGCTGGGACCTATGCTCTTTTTATCCCAGGTGTGTTCTCTCACTCTGGGCTTGTTAATTGCCTTTAATCATTAGTGCATACATACATACATACACACACACACACACACACACACACACACACACACACAGCAGGCACCAACACTATGGGGAATGTCTCCAAATTCTCAAGAAAATGAGCAGAAAAATGAAAGAATTTTTTTAGTAGTTTCTTTTATATATAGAGGCAATACTAAAAAAAAGTTGAATGCAAATCCCTTTGTGTAAATGGGTGATGTCTGAGCATAATTCTTTTTACCTCTGAAAAATGAGGAGTTTGGACTAGGTAACTACAAAAGATTCTTGAAATTCTAAACATATGATCCTAAGGAAATATGTAAGGAGAGTTACTTCTCTAAAAGAATCCAATTCTATATTCCTTTGTAAAATGAAGAAATATTTGGTAATACTAATCTATATTCTAAGTTCATAGTTGTATATGCATATTTAAATATAGTTTTTCTTAAAAGATGTACTACAATAGTTATAATTTCAGTAGTTAAAATGTAATTTAATTATCTTTCCTCCCTAAACTCATCTAACTTTCCCTATTTCTTACCAAAACATCACCATCTTTTCATTAATCCAAACTGGTAACCCCAGGATCATCTTCAATTTCTCCCTTTTCCTTCCCAATATCTAATCAGTTACCAAGTGTAGCTGATTCTACCTCCTTAACTTAATCTCTCACCTCCCTTCTCTTTTTTCTACTTAGTTCCAGCTCTACTTCAAGCCCTCTTCACCTCTTGCCTGAACTAGTGAAATGAACTTCTAATTCCATTCCTTGCTTCTGTTCTATTCCCTCACTATTTCATGCTCAATTCAGCCATCAAATCAATATTCTTTTTAGGGCTTTTTGTTTTTGCAAGGAAAATGGGGTTAAGTGGCTTGCCCAAGGCCACACAGCTAGGTAATTAAGTGTCTGAGGCCGCATTTGAACTCAGGTACTCCTGACTCCAGGGCCAGTGCTCTGTCCACTGTGCCATCTAGCCGCCCCCACCATCAAATTGATATTCTTAAAGCACAATTTTAATCTTGCCACTTCTGCTCAAGAAGCTTCAGTGGCTAATTATTACCTTTAGATAAAGTAAAGATTATTGAATATAATGCTTTAAAATCCTTCACGTTTGGGATCCAATTTCCATCCAGACTAATTTTCTTTGTGCACATCTTGTATTCTACCCTAATATGGAGTGCTTGCTGTTCCTTCTGCTTGCCATTTTATTTCCTGCTTCTTGCCTTTGTACAGTTTATCCTCCTAATGGAAAGGTTCACCTCCATTTCTTCATTCCAGCCTCAACTTAGGGAATTCTTGTCAAGATAGCTGCTTGAATAGACCACTCAACTCCATACTCTAGAAAAATCCCGAAATTCTCACTAAATGGAATAATGATCAGGAAATCTAATGAGACATAATTTTTTCTTTATTTTATTTTCTTTAGGGGATTATGTTTTCTTTTACAACATGACTTTAAATGGAAATGTTTTGCATGACTACATATTTTTAACCTATATCAAATAACTTGCTTTCTCAATGGGGATGTGGTGGTGGTAGGGGAAGGGAGAGAATTCAGAACTCAAAGTCTTAAAAATGAAGGTTAAAGTTTGTTTTTGCGTGTGACTGTGGAAAAATGAATTAAAATGACTAAAAAATAAGCTTTGGAAGAAATCCAATGAGCAACTTCAATATGTGATTTTTTTCCACCCCAGAACCAAGAACAATAGGAAAGCAGTGATTCCAGCAATGCCACCCCCAATGTAAGGTGGATTCTTAGTATAGTCAGAGACTAATCTTGTATAATCTGAGGTTCTGTGTTCAGATAGCAAGAGTGAAAGACTCCCCTGAGAAACCACAGGATGATCAGAAAGTCCTATACAATCATGAAATGTCATCATAATTATTATTATTATAAATGCGATAATAAAGACCATTCTCTGTGTCTGTCTATTCAATGTAAAAATATTCATTTATGTGAGTTTGTATGGAGAACACTTATTCTTCCTGTTCTGACTTGTCATGCATTGATTTCCAATGACTGTAGATTCAGTTCTAGGTGATTATAGATACTATATTTTTAAAAAATTCAATCTTTTTATTATTTGCATCACAGTCATTTCTATGCCCTTTGGCCCCCTCCCTCTAAAACCTTCACTTATATAAAGAAAAATAGATGGACAAAACCAAACAATAGAGTAATTGTGCAGCATTCAACCACTACTATGGTACTGCAGTACTCAGATGCTCAGATTAGATGCCAGAAAATACCCTGAAGTTCTCTAGAACTTTGAAATTTAAGGCAGTAGGGCACCTTAATTGTTAAAGATCTTTGGTCAGCCTAAGAACCCAGAACATCCAAGGTAGGGCCAAGCAGGAGTAACATCTCATCTAGTAGCAAGCAGGGGGTGGTGCCTGACCCAAGCACAAAGCCCTAATTCTAAAAGGTAAAAGAGATAGACTTAGAATCTTCAAATCTGAATATAATCTTACAAGGGGGAAATAGATACAATAGAGGAGAAGATTTTCAAGCATTTCTGATGGGAAGATTAGAACTTTGGAATACAAGTGCAAAAGTCAAGATAAATTTATTTGAAGAATTGGAAGGCATAGTATCATGATTTAGTGCTAATAGTCTTTATTTCTTTAAAATTTTATCCTGAACTTGAGAAATAAAACAAGTGTTTCAATTAAGTAAAGCAGAAAAAAACCCAATACCACTAGTATTATTCTTGTAGGGAAGAAGAAACAAGTTCCTTCAGAGCTTTAATGTTTTTAAGTCTAATAAGGAAGCTAATAAGAATGAGGTAGATTGATGATGCTTTTCTGAGGGTTTGAAGATGCAAAGAGAAGAGAGGATAAAAGGAACACACTAATGTAAAAGGGAGGAAGAAAGGAGTGGAACTTGCTATTTCTTGTAACTGGGATGTGTGAGAAGAAGAGTATATAATATGGAAGAAGGGATGATGCGGAGATTCAGAAGAACCTCACTCTTTAGCTGAAGGGGGCAAAGTTGAGCTCATGCACTTGCAAATACATAAACACTTAGAGTTTGTTATCAAAACACATCCGGTTCACCAGGGAGGCAAGAAGAGATGGCAAGAGGGGGATGGGAATGGTGTTTGAGAGAGAAGATAATAATAGGATAATAAGCAGGCAAAATAAGCTTTCTAATTGAGGAGTGGAGATTAAAAGAGGGAAAAAGAAAAAAAGTTAGAATCTAACTGGATTGCCTTTAGACAGTTGGGGAAGGGTTGCACAAAATGTTTTATGAATACAAATAAATATTATGGTTTTATAAGAAATTATGAAAGATTATTTCAGAGAATCTGGGTTTGAATCAATTGATTCAATGAAGTAGGTAAAATAAGGAGAATGATTTGTCAGAGCACAGAAATATTTTTATGAAAAACAACTTTGAAAGAATTTGGATCATTGTGAGGATCTAATGAGATAATGAATATAAAATATTTTGTTCAATTTAACATTACTCTTCACTTAGTTAAGTCAGTCAACAAATATTTAATCCTCGGGGTGGCTAGGTGGCGTAGTGGATAAAGCACCAGCCTTGGAGTCAGGAGTACCTGGGTTCAAATCCGGGTTCAGACACTTAATAATTACCTAGCTGTGTGGCCTTGGGCAAGTCACTTAACCCCATTTGCCTTGCCAACCCCCCCAAAACCCAAATATTTAATTCTTATTATGTGTCAGACACTATGATAAATATTAAGGATACAAATAAAAAGAAAGTCAGTCTTTGCCTTCAAGAAACTTAAAGTCTAATGGGAGAAATCAGCACACAAAAGGAAACTGAAAAGTTGGGAAGAGGGTGGACAGGAAAGAAAGTGCCAGGGGAGGGGAGAAAATACCAGTTAGGCAGGCATGAAGACCAACAGATCATAGAAGACCAAAAGCAGTGTGAGTTCTTCATTAAATATCAACTCTTATTTCTGAGGTCCCTTCGCTCATGAAAACTCTGAGAGTCACGCAGCCTCCAGGATAAAGAAAACAATGTTGCAAAACTGAAAATTCATTTCCTATAGACATGAGCTTTTGTATAAAGAAAGGAGAGGAAGGTGGTATAGCATAAAGAACTTTCAACTAGGAGTCAAAAGACTTGAGTTCTTGTTCTGATTTTGCCACATTACATTTGTGCAATCTTGGCCACTATCATACAGATAGTGGGAGCAAAAGAGCTCTGCCCCATTTATTACATAGACAAGGTATTTCCCATGTTTGAGATGATAATGCATATGAAGCCTTGAAATATGATGTACTATACAAGCATAAGTTGTCTTTATTATTATAATTATTATTATTATTGTAATAAATGTGATAATAAAGACCATTCTCTGTATCTGTCTATTCAATGTAAAAATGTTTATTTATGTGAGTTTGTATGGAGCGCACTTATTCTACCTGTTCTGACTTGTAATGCATTGATTTCCAATGACTGTAGATCTAGTTCTAGGTGATTATAGATATTACATTTTTAAAAATTCAATCTTTATATTATTTGCATCAAAGTTATTTCTATGCCCTCTGGCCCCCTTCCCTTAAAACCTTCCCTTATGTAAAGAAAAATAGGTGGACAAAACCAACCAATAGAGCAAATGTGCCTACCTAGATTAGCTGTATTTGGTATCTGCAGTCATCTGAATTCTGGATTCCATTTTTGTCTCATTTCAGTTAACATCTATTTTTTAAATTTATATTTTTGTGGGCATTCTATTTATTATTCCCCTGGCTTTGCTTACTTTATGCTATATCAGTTAAAAATATCTTCCCATGATTCTCTAAATTCCTCAGATTTCTTCCTTATTGCACAATATTATTCTGTTATATTCAATACCACAGTTGCCTCAACCATTCCCCAGATGCTGGGGATGTTTCATTTCTAGCTGCTATAGAAAGTTTTGCTTTGAATCATATGAGACCTTTATTTATTTATTTTTTATTTGCTTACGTGTCTAGTGGTAGGAATTCTGGGTAAAACATTGTGGAAAATTTAGTCACTTTTCTTACATAATTCCTAATTGTTTTCCAGAATGTTTGGACCAGATTGTAGACCCCATAAAAGAATAGTAGTGTGCTTGATTTCCCACAGTCCCTCTAGCATCAATTATTTTAATTTTTGGTATTTTTTGCCAATTTTATAGGAGTGAGGTGAAAAGTCAGAGTTGTATAAAACTGCAGTTTTCTTAAGAGAGAATCACATTATTGGGATTTAGAAAGGACCTCAGTGTCCATCTAGTTCAACTTGAACCTCAAAGAAATGATCCCTTTAACAACTTGACAAGGCAATGGGATAAAGTGGCTTGCCCAAGGCCACACAGCTAGGTAATTATTAAGTGTCTGAGGTCAGATTTGAATTCAGGTACTCCTGACTCCAGGGCCAGTACTCTATCCACTGCATCACCTAGTCGCCCCTATAATTATTCATTTTTTTATAGCTAGCATTTATTTAGTACTTTGAGATTTAATAACCCTGGGAGGAAGGTAGTATTATTACCCCTATTTTATAGATGAGGACATTGAGAACAATAGAAGTTAAGTGATTTGCTCATAGTCACACAACTAGTAAAATAGAATTCTAATTTGTCTTTCTAACTTCAAGTCTGTTCTTTGTTCATCTAACATTTCTCCTTCAGAAAACTGTCTTCATATCCTTTTCCCACTTATTGATTAGGGAAAATGTGATGGGTGGCGTTGAAATCGATGACTTCTATTCCCTTCTGACTCTGAATCTATTAACTATTCTATGAATCTTTCATGAATCAATTTGCTTTGTGTAACTTTGCCCCAGTATCTAGAAGACTTTTGCTATGCCTCCCACCTTTAGGATTTCAAGCTGCTTTAATGGAAAAACAGGGTTAAATTGTTAATATTGAGATATTTTTTCTTCCCCTCTTTACTTCAGCAAAGGAGTGTCTAACCACAAATCTCCTCTCTCTCTCTCTCTCTCTCTCTCTCTCTCTCTCTCTCTCTCTCTCTCTCCACACACACACACACATATACTCACATATATGTATATATGTATATATATATATACACACATGTACATACACAGATATATAATAGGAGAAGACAGCCCAGTTAGGAGTCCTATATTTTCTTATATCATATAGTTATAGAGATGTCAGCAGTAAATGAATGTGAATTGTCATTATTAATACATAACCGAACACCATAATATCAAATCATTTGAACAGTATTGGAAGAACAGCTCTCATTGTCTCAAATATCCTAAGCAAGCAGAAAAAAGAAAAATTATTGCTTTCTAGCACTTGAAAATTTAGGCTAGGAAGCAAGCATAGATCATGGGATGCAGGCAAAACTTGGTTTTTGACTTAACTGAAATGATTATTTGGAACTTCAATCAATTGACTTTTATAGGGCAGCTATGCTTCTAAGATATTCAGGTTGGTGCTATCTCAGGAATGACAGTTTCAAGAGTCAAGGAAAAGACTTGAGGATTCAACAGTTGTACTCCAAGTTATATTTGATAGTCTGTTTTTTCATAGTGGATAAAGGGGTGAGGCAGGAGATTACTGGAACAATGTACCAGAGTCCTGAGGAAGAAGTTTGTGAGGAGTTTTTTTGAGGTCAGGGACTGTGTTCTGGCTCTTTCTTTTTTAAAAATATATATCCAGGGATTAGCACAGTCATTACCTACCATATAGTAAGCACTTATGAGATAGTTGTTGATTAATTGATTGATTGATTATTGACTTACCAATAAATGGTTTTAAAAATGCTTTATCCCCCATTGAACATCATTTTGGCTTTGTTGCACATCATGTTCTACCAGGAAAAGCAAGAGGTAGAGTTGGAGTCCAGTGGAGAGATGTCTCCTTCCCGTTTGATTCATACATGAAAGAACTTTTGATTTGGGTTCCCAGGAATGATTACTTAAAAATAATTGTTTACTGTGCTCTTACCAGGATCATTGATTTTTAAACTGGTAATTTCAAAATTTCCTTTTGTACATTGTTTGTTGCATTTCATTTGAGTAAGATAAGGAGACTAGGTCAGGCTCATTGTAATTTATTGTCAGCTCCATTTCCTGGTTCTCACACACACCAGACTGACATTGTTGTGTTTGGATTCACAATATCACAGGGGGATGTTTATGTCCCCACCCAGACAGCTGTGTTCATTGAAATAGAAGGAATGATGACGATGTTTATTCCCAGACTAGTTAAACATGAAGCCCCTAGTCTCTCTAAAAATAGGTAGCCATTTCATTTAGAAGTGAGCTGAAACAGTTTACCTAAATTCAGAATGACCTTAAAACAGTTCCTCTAAATCAGGGCGACTTGAAACAAAATCTTGCATTATTTTGGTGATGTCTGATCAACAGTGACTGAACTAGTTCATCTTTGGTATTTTGCATTTTGGACTGCTGGCACAGTCAGCAAATTCTCAATCACAAGTTAAGAGGCTCTTTTTGTGTCTCTCTTCTGACTTGCCCAAATCTTGGAAGCTTCAGATGTACCCAAGTCTTTTCTCAAGAGATCTGTAAATCAGAATGCTTGGATGAAGGCCTGAACTCTGATCTTCTCTGGGTTTTTTTTTTCAGGATAGACTTTAATCTCAAGTCATTCTAAGCTTATTTCTGAATAAAGCAAAAGAAATGGGTGCTGGGGACTCTTATTTTCCAGTAAAGCAAAATAGATCTCATTAAAATCATTGTTAAAAATGGAAGGCAGAATGCTATCCATCTCCAGAGGGAGAATTGATGAACTTTGAATGCAGACTGAAAAAAAAAATATATATCTTTTTACTTTCTATTTTTTTTACTATTTTTCTTGCAACCTGACTAATGTATAAATATATTTTACAGGATTGCCTTTTTCTAATGAGTGTTGTATTTCTTGCCTTCTCAGTGGGTGTAGAAAATTTGGAATTGGAAATAAATATTTATGAGAAAGATAAAATGTTAGGCATATACCCCCCCTCCCCACTGCCTATCACAGGAAAAAACTCAAATCAGCTCTGAATTTTAGCCAGGTCTTGCATTAGTGAGGAGTGGTTTCCACAAACTCTTTGATTCCCTATTTCTAGAGATAGAAATTTCTAGAGATTCTGAAGGAACTTCTGGGTCAAGAGTCTTGTCTCCCATCCTTTTAAATTCAGGTTCCCACAAATTTCTCAGGTTCATCACCAGTGAACCTGTCATGAGCTGCTTTAAGAGATTGTTTTGAGAGAGAATGGAAGTAAAAACAACACAGAGAAAGTTAATCTTATTGGACAGGAGAGAGCCTTCCCTCACAATCTCAGTGTATTATTTAAAAACACTTGTGTACACACATGTGCATATGCTCAAGTACACAAGTATGAGTCTGCTTTGGGAAGTGTGTGATGATGTTTATTTGGAAGAACCCTTATTCTGTGATTATTTTCTCTCTACTTACTGGTGGTAAATAATAGCTTTTCAACTGGTTGCTGAGCTAGACCTGGGTTTACCAACACAAGGCTCTAATAGAGGGACTCCATGTCTTTCCTGATGATTATAGAGACAAGAACTGATAGGAGAGACCAAGTTGTATGGTCAATGGCATGCTCTCTTAGGAGGATCAAAACATTATCTTCAAATGTGTGCTTTTGTCTTTGCGCTCATTTTCTTGTTTTTTTAGCATGTTTTCAGCTATTCCCTAATTGATGGGCATCTCAATTTCCAATTCTTTGCTACCACAAAAAAGAGTTATAAATATTTTTGTTCAAATAGGTTCTTTTTCCTTTGTTTTTATCTCTTTGGATAACAGATTTAGTGGTGCCATTACTTGATCAAAATATATGCACAGTTTGATTGCACTTGGGGCATAGTTCCAAATTGTTCTCCAGAATAGTTGGATCACTTCACACCTACAGTGTATTAGTAGCCCAATTTTTCCACTTCCCTCCAACATTTGCTACTTTTCTTTTTCTGTCATATTAGCCAATCTGATAGGTATGAGGTATTACCTAACAGTTATTTTAATTTGCATTTCTTTAATCAATAGAGATTTAGAGCATTTTTTATATGGCCAAAGATAGCTTTGATTTCATCTAAAAATCACCTGTTCATGAATTTTCTCTTAGGGAACTCAGATATCTAAACTGTCCTTCACTTTGAAGTCTTCCCATGCTAGGGTAGATAATGCTCAACACTCCATCTCCTATTATGACTTTGCATTGGCTGCCTGCAACCCATTCCTATAATGCAATCCTTCCTCACCTCCACCCCATAGAAGATCTCTTCTTTCAAAATGTAGCTGCTCAATCATTGCCTTCTTTTTGTACTCTTGCTTCATCTCAAATGCTAGTGTTCTTCCTCTTGGACTATTTTTTATTTGACTTACTTATATTTCTTCTTTTTACATTTATCCTATTGTTTCTCCCATTAGAATGGAAGCCTCTTGTAAGTAAAGATTATTTTATTTGTATTATAAGGTTTATAGGGTTTAGTTTGGTGCCTAGACTGTAGTAGGTGGCCCAGAATATAGTAGATGCCTAATATATTAACTTATTGATCTTGTCTAATTCTTTCATTTTACAGATGAGGAAATTGAGGTCCTTGAAACCTCTGTGACTTGCCCAAGGTCATATATGTACTAAATAGCCAAGCCAAGATTGGGAAGCAGGAACTCTGACTCCCATTCCAGACTTCTTATTGTGCCACACTTACTCCATTTAGAAACTACAGCATGAGGCAAAAAAATGGGTTTTCCAGAGTTGAAAAAAAAAGATTGCGCATGTGTTTTCTCTATGGGAATGGGAAGGAAGAAGTGTGGTTTCAATCCTAAATCAAAACTCTTACTTTCATTCCCTCTACGAAAAGAAAAGGAGAAATGGTCTGACTCAGGAGACATAGGACTCTGGTCTCTTTTTTGTTGTGGCTGAAAAATTAAAGAACATAAACTTTCTTAATTTCCAATTCTTTTATTTTTTTTCCTTTGAGACTCTCATCCTACCTCTACCTAGCTGATTTTCTAGAAAGGAAGAGGGAGAAATGAAAAGGAAAGAGGGAAAGAAATTCCTTTTCTCATTTAACAGTAAATCTACCCCAAATCACCCAAATATTCATTCTAAAATATACAAAAGAATCATAGATTTTAGAAATAGGAAAGAATAATCTGGTCATCCAGTTGTTCCCCTGGGGACCAGAGGGACATCTTTTTGTAAATTCTCCATGTCTTTTCCCACTCCAGACTAAAATGACCCCTTAAATTAGACCTCCATCCCACCCCTTGGGATATGTTTTCACTCTCATAAATCTTTCCATAAAGACAATTTTAGGGGAAAAGGGTCTTTTTTTGGATTGTTGTTGTTCTTAAAGGGAAGTTCCAGATGGGAGACTGCCTGTGTAACTGAATTCCTGCCTAGAGGGAATGGCCTTCTGAGATTATGAGGGCTAGGAACGTGGAAAGTCCTAGAAGAACTCTACTTTGTGAAAATTCTCCAACTCTGATCAAATCTGTGACTGTGTAATAGCATTACTAACTATCACAGATTCTATAACAGCAAGCTTTCTACTGTTACTGAAGAACTTTGAATATTCAACATTAGGATATCTGATGAGTTATTATGTTACTTCCTCACCCAGGATTTATAGTGGTTTCCTCTTGTCTATCATGCCAAAATGAAACTCTGCTTCTTGGCTTTTAAAGACCTTCATAATCTAGTCCCATTCTATTCATACTACTTTATTTCCTACCATTCCCTAGCACATGTCCCCTCTCCTTCCTGTCAAGCAGGTCTCCTAATTGTTTCTCATCTTCATTGTGCTCATTCCCACCTTCAAGTCTTTGCTCTTGCTATTTCCCCTGACTAATAATATTTTTTCCATCCAGTTTTTTTAATACTTTTTTTTTGCAAGGCAAATGGGGTTAAGTGGCTTGCCCAAGGCCACACAGCTAGGTAATTATTAAGTGTCTGAAACCGGATTTGAACCCAGGTACTCCTGACCCCAGGGCTAATGCTTTATCCACTATGCCACCTAGTCGCCCCTTCCATCCAGTTTTGATTCCATTTTCTATTCTATGCCAGCTGATACTGAACTCTTTCATTACATATATTATGTAGCAAACAGATAGCTAATTGTTTTTCAATTTCATCATAATTACTGATTTTATCTCAACAAGATTATGAGCTCCTTAAGGTGTTCATATCTTAGATCTTAGATACATAATGAAATGGACATGGTACTCTAATAGAACAAGAAAGTAGACTTAGTTGACTTGGGCAAATTTTAAAGTTTTTTTCTCCCAGAAATAGAACCGCCTTTTTAATAACTACATATATTTATTGTTGTTGTGTCTGTCTGTTAGTTACAGAACACTTAAATTGCTGAGGAATTGAAAATAGGTATCAGTGCACATACATAACTTATATCAAATTGTTAACCATCTTAGGAGGAGGGAAGTGAGAAAGGGAGGGAGAAATTTAGAAACTCTAAATTTTATTAAAAAATGGATGTTAAAAATTGTCTTTACATGTTATTAGAAAAGTAAATTACTATTTAATGGAAAAAATGAAAGAAACAAAAATAAAGTGGGTGGTAAATGGCAATGGAGAGGTGAATGGTAATTTAGAGAAAGCACTAGAATATGATAGGAGTTACAAGAAGAGGAATGATATTATTCAAGAAAGACCTAGTAAAAAGAAGTTGCACTGGTTACTGAATAACAGTGAGGCATATCCAGTGGATATTTGTTCAAATGCTCTATTGAAGTTCTAATCATATTAAAAGAAAGTCAGGAAGGTCCTCAGCATATTAGATAGCCCCCTTATGAAGAACCTTTGGAAGTATATAGATAAGTGTTGAATAGGTTAAACATGCATGCATGGACTGAGATCTATAAGATTTAAAGAAATCATAGATTCCTCTGTGTGTAAAGTACATTTCCAACAAAATTTTTTGATTAATTGATTAAAATCAGGTGCATCTTCAGTGGAACTCAGTCATACAGTACTAATCTGTTCCATAGTGATTGAGTCATATGAAGAAAATAAAAGTTCATTCTCAAAGAGTTTATGACAATAGAAGTAAAGAGTGAGCTTTGTATTCTCTTTTCCCTTTGGGTAACTGGCCTGTGGCACTCTCAGTCAGAAAATGCAAGGGTAGGTAGTGCTAGATATGTAGTATAGGGGACTATAAGATGAATAATAGAATATCACCCATTTCTTGAAAGAAGAAGAAAATGTAATGATGTAATAGGAAATAAGATGACCTGTGAGAAAGATTTTGTATAATTTAAGGTTTATTTATGATCAGTGTGGAAAATTATAAGGTATTTTATACAGATGCATGCAAAATGAGATTCTAACCAGATCCTTCTAGATACAGATTCCACTTGTTTACTCTCACCTTATTTCTTCTTCTCCTTCCTTGATTTGTCTGTTTTTATCCTTTTTTGCCTTCTCCATAATAACAAGGACAAAAAAACAAGATCCAGAGGCTTTGAACCACAGTGGATGTACTTTGAGACTAAAGGTTCTCAGAAAGATAAATCTTGAATTGGAAGAGACTTAGAATCCTTTAGTCCAATCCTTTCATTTTTTTCCAAAGAAAGGAAAAGTTAAGAGATGCCTAAAGTCATATAATGTTGAAGTAGTACATCCAGGATATGAACTCAGGTCATCTTTAAGTCATTTATTTTACTGTACCATGATGAGTACTTGTCAGATATTCCCTCTTTATAGAGAAAACAATTGTTAATGGTAATTTCCTGGCAGCTACTCACTTCCAGCATTGATAGAAGTCCTCTCAGTGGGTTTTGGAATTGTCAATTGACTTCATGAACAAAGAATTCTTATTCAGGAACAGATTGAATAAGATGACCTAAACATAGCTGGAGTTAAAGTCATAAAACCTGAGTTTGAATCCTGGCTCTGCTAAATTATTAGTTGTGTGGCCCTTAGCAAGTTTCATATCCTCTTGTGAATCTCATCTCTTCATTTGTAAAATAAGAGGATTTGACAATATGGCCTCTCAGTTCTTTCCAGCTCTTTAAATCGATGATTATTTTATGGTCCCTTTCAATATTGAGATTTTGTAAAAAGAAAGGCTTCTCAGTCCCTTATGCATCATTCTTACTGGTTGTTCCTATGCATAAAGTATTTTTATTCATGTCTCTTTTACTCCCCATTGAGATTTGTGTGATCCTTAATAGGATGAGGAGAATCTGCAATTTCCCAATACCCAGAAGAGTATCCCTTGGATAATGGGCACTGAAAAATCTTTGTTGACTGGTTGATGTTTTTTATGGCTATCTTGGCTGCCTTCTAGTTGCTATAGTAATTACAAATAGTCCTTCCAGCTCTCTTAGTCCTTAAGGTTTTTGTTCACTGTGCCTTATTGCAATAAAGGACATTTTCCTCAGGAGAACAAGTTTGTTAAAGACCCCAGACTGTGTTTTCTTTTATTTTAAAGATCAGATTTGCAAACTTTTCTGTTTTTTTGATATTTCAAATCATTTCTAAACAAAAACCCAACCAAACCAAAGCTATTCACAGATTTTTTTAAAATGCAAAATTGGATAATTTTAGCACCCTGAGGAAGATATTACTTTGGTCTCTAGTCATAACTCTAATGGTGTCAAAGTGATCATAACCTGGGAAGGATGTGGCCTTACAGACAGGTCAAATGAGACTTAGAACATGACCTTATTGTTTCCAGACAGCTAGAGCAGACTGTTATCTTAAAAACTGGCTAGAGCAGGAGGGATGGGAGGGAGGTACTCTACAGAGGAGAGGGGGCAGCAGCCAATCACACTTCCATTCTAATTAGTTCAAAAGAATCCTGCTATTTTGACTTTGTGGAGTGATACACCAGAGCTCCCAGAATGGAAAAACAATTATGGTTTGTCTATCCACAGAGCTGGATGTTATAGTGGCAGAGAGGGATACATGATCCTATGGGCAGGAATCTCAGTCAGACCCTGGAGCTGAAAGGTGCCTCAGAGATGAAGGAGGCCGGGTGTGTGTGAAGTCCAAAACCCTCTAGGGGAGTAGGATATAGAGGGGGTAAATCCACCACCTAGTTAGTGGTCCCAGCACTTGTCAATGGTTGAACCATTAAATTTGTTCATCTGGGGTTTGGGGCCTGACTTCTCAGCTAGAAAAGGCCCATACTGTGACTTAATACAAGGTTGGTAGAGAGGGGGTATGGGGAGGATAACCAGGAAGTCAAGCTTGTTTCTGAGAAGAAAAAAGGACAATGCTGGAGCCACCTGTGCAAACCTGACAAAGAATGGAGAGTTTTTTAGGCAAGCAGGCTGATAAATAAAAACAAAGCAAAGTAAATACACTCACACAAAATCCCAACACACAAACACATTGGAATCCAAATACCTTGTAATGAGAGCATTTCAGGGTTAGAAGGAACCTTGAAGGTTATTTTGCAATAATAATAATAATAATAATGATTAGTGAGGACATTTGTAGAGCTTGTAAAGGACTTCTATAAGAATTTTCTATTATTTTTGTCTCATTTATGGGAAAATTCCTCTTCCAATGCAGACTGTTGCTTGTGATACAATTTCTATCTTAGAGAATTGCCAGGAGCACTTGATCATATTGCTTAATCAAGTATGGCCACTATATGTCAGAAGCAGGACTGGAATGCAGTTCTTTATGACTCCAAGCTTAGTCTTTCTCTCTTTCTATTTCTTTGTCTCTGACTCTCTGTCTCTTTCTGTCCGTCTGTCTCTGTCTCTGTCTCTGTCTCTGTCTCTCTATTTCTCTCCAATCTCTGCCTTTGTCTCTGGCTTTCTCTATCTACAGCTCTTTCTATTTGTCTCTCTCTCTCTCTCTCTCTCTCTCTCTCTCTCTCTCTCTCTCTGTGTCTCTCTCAGAGTAGTCACTACCATTAACAGCCTAAAAACTGTGTGAAGAAGGTGCTATCTGTAGGCCCAGTACATCTAATATTAAGGGATCCAGACCAACTGACCTGCTTACTCTTTGTAGGATACTCTTAAAACACAACAAAGTCAACAAAATACTCTTCCTTTGACCACTAGTTAATTGTTCTGCCTTGAATCTTTAGCTTCAATGACTGGACAATTTCTCACAGAATAGGAAAAATCCCTTTCTATCATTGTCTTATAATTTTTTTTTGAACTTTTAGAGCCAGGACCCAGTGCTAAACCTCTGACCAATGTGAATTTTTATTTTTATTACCATTTTTTGAGGGAGGTAAATTGATCCCAAATCCAAATGTTACTGAAGGAAATGTTTTTATCCATTTTGTTTCATAGACTTCTCAAAAAAGTTCTGCCTAGCTCAGCTATGAGCAATGCAACTATTTAGCTAACAGTTCATTTGTATTGGGATAGGGGTGAGTGATATAGATCATGCTACACTCCACTTTTACCACAGAGAGTATCATTTCTCCTCTCATTGGCCATTGTTTGCTATTTACTTCAGCATGACACATCCACCTATCTTGAAACCTGACTCAGATCCTTCGGCAGCAATGTGATTGTCTCACATTCTTCCTAAGTAAAAAAAAAAAGCAGTGGAGCCCTTAGGCTTAGTGAAGACAGACATTAAACTGGTCCAAGGTTAGTTCACAGTTAACTTAAGGTCACTTTTTTTCCTTGAACAATATCAGCCAGAAAAGGTCTATGATTTTGTTAATGGAGGAAGTACCTGGTGTGGAAACCCCTTAATAGAACACAGAATGACCACCTACATGTTAGAACTACTAAGTTCAGGCTTTTACAACTCAAAAAAAGAGATTGCAAAACAATGACAAGATATTTTTATGAAGAATTGTTCACAGTCATTAAATCTAAGGAATCACGACAGGCAGAGCTGTCTACTGGCAAAAATAAGGGTTTGTCTGAATTAAAGTATTGGACTAGTTACAAAGATAGCAAGAAAATATCAGAAGTGGTATGTGAACTCAAAACTCAGCCTTGACTTGATAGTTACTATAGCACATTGCTAATGTAGGGACTGTTTCATTTTTGCCTTTGTGTCTCTGGTACCTGAAACATAGTAGACATTTAATAAATGCTTGTTGAAATAGTTTGTTTGGAACTTTCTCCATGATTTCATTTATGTATGTCATTTCCAGTGAGGAAATTCCCTTTACCTGTACTGATTGTTTCTTGTAATGGAATATTTTGCTTGAGAATTGTACTTAGAGAATTGTTCTTTCAAGAGGAGCACTGAGGTTAAATGACTTGTCTGTTATAGGAGGTAACATTTGAACTCAGATCTTCCAGATGACAAGTTTGGCTTTCTATTTACTATATCAGGCAACCTCTGTGCTAGAATAGTATTTTAAGGAAATCTGAAGAGGAGAACTCAGCCCTTCAGTTAATTTTCAAGAAACCTTGAAAGCAATAGGTTTCTTAAAGATTCTCAAAAAATCCTCACTCTGTCTCTCTTCTCTTACTATTTAAAACAATTAAATATGAACTTTCTCTTTTGAATTAGTAGCAGTTTTATTTTTATTTTTTGCCAGTGGCATTGATGGTATGCCCCAGCAGCTTGTCTCTATTGGAGCAAATGCTAATCTATTTCCTAAGTCATAGTCAAGACTCTAGTTATTGCACTGAAAACCAGTAAAAGACAGTTTATTTGGAATAGCTATGATATGATTGGAACTTTCTACTCAGATGCTACTTTTAAAAATATTTCAAAAGACATGTGAATAATGTAGCCAAAAATTAGCTGGCCAGAAGTCATGTAGGTATAGTAGATAAGGTGTTGGTTTTGATGTCATGAAGTCCTTGGGACTAAAACCCACCTTAGACACTTCCTAATTTTATGACCTTTAGCAAATCATTTAACTCCTCTGAGCCTCAGTTTTTTCATCTACAAAATAAAATAATAATACCTACCACCTAAGGTTGTCATGGGAATTGAATGAGCTAATATATATATATATGTGTGTGTGTGTACATACATACATATAATGTGTATGCACACACACACACACACACACACACATATATATATATTGCATGTAATTGAGAAAAAATTAAAGAAAAGACCCAAAAAGATGTTAGTTTGTACAAATTCTTATATAAAGAATTACGCAAATCTTAAAGCCTCTATAAAGTTCATCTTAATATGCCTTTAATTTCACAAAGAGAAAGAATGTACATTTTAGTGGAGAGAGAGAGGAACTCAGAGTCCAAAAAGACCTGAGTTCAAATCCTTTCTGTTATATTGACTGCATACCCCGGAGTAAGTAGTCACTTGTTCTGTCAGTGTACCAGAAAAACTGTTAAGTGGCAGGGCAGATCCTGATCTGCATAGAGGTAGTCGGGTGGCAGTGGACCTGGAGTCACAAAGATCTGAGTTCAAATTTGACCTTAGATGTTGCCAAGATTTGTGACCCCGAACAAATCCCTTCATTAATATTTGCCTAAGGTTCCTCAGCTATAAAGTGTGGATAATTATAGGATACATCTTTCAGGGTTGTTGTGAAGTTTGATAATATTTGAAAAGTGTTTAGCAGAGTGCTTAGCACATTGTAGAGCCTTAAAAGATACTTACACTGATGGCTGAGAGAGAGAGAGAGAGAGAGAGAGAGAGAGAGAGTCATCAGGTAGGTAGCTTCTGATTTGAGAAATGGGTATCTTTTAATGTGCTAGACACTGCTAAACATTACAAAATTGCTGCAATGGTTGTACCTCACCTGATCCTTTGCTAACTATCCCCTATGATTTCTTCGATTCTACATCATTATAAATCTTGGACAAAGCATTTTACCTGAAGTCTCATGGCCACTTATTTTGATTCAGATGATTTGTTATAGCATATAGCTGATTTTGGCTCTAACTAAGGGACTCATAGCCAACATGAGTCTTTTTCTGAGCTCTAGTGATCGCCCATTGTGATATTAAGATAAGGAGGCACAGTTAAGTATCATGCTGGGAATCTCCTGCTGATAGCCTTCTCACAAAGATAAGCTCTCCAGCTTTGCCAAGATGGAATTTTAGTACCATATTTTTCTCTCATTCTGTTTCAGAGACACAAGGGTGGGGCCTAAGTGGTAAAGAACACTTGGGACTGGTAGGCTAAGGAAGTAAGACTTTTTCTTTTTTGCCAATAAATAGAAGTCACCCAGATAAATGAGAACTAACTGAACTTAAACTGCTGGTCTAATATAGCTTCAGGGCAGCTAGGTCCAGTGTGCATAGTCAGAAATAAAGAAGACTTATGGACTTATCTTCCCGAGTTCAAATCTAGCCTCAGACACTAATTAGCTGTGTGACTCGGGACAAATCACTTAACCCTATTTGTCTCAATTTCCTTATTTATTAATTGAACTGGAGGAGGAAATAATAAGCCACTCTAATATCTCTGCCAAGAAAACCCCAAATGGAGGTCATAAAGAGTTAGATTTTACTGAAATGACTGAATAATAGGATATAAAATATCATGTGATATTGTATAGGATATCAAGGAATAAATTAATTCCTAATCACAGAAGAATATAAGAATTTTTCTGTGAAGAAACAGGAAAAGACACTAGTTGATTTTTTTTCATGACAATATAATGAAAAAAGATGAATGCATATGAAACTGTAAATCTATCATGTTCAGCTTATTATTCCTTTTAAATATATAATAAAGTTATGTAAATTTTTTTCTTTTTATCTCTCCCTCACATGCTAGAACTAGCTATTAGACACATACATATACATAAACACACACACACACACATATATATATACATATATATATATACTTCTATTCATCAGTTCTTTCTCTGGATGCAGATAGTGACTTCCTTTGTAGTTAAATTGGGTATATATAGCAGTTAAAATTATTTAAAATTACAAAGTTGTTCTTAAAACAACTGTCACTATATAAAATGTTCTCTTGGTTCTGTTCATTTTACTCTTCACTATTTCCTGTAAGTTTATCCATATTTTTTTTAATCAACTCATCATTTTATGATAGTATCCTATTAGATTGGGAACCTATCTTTAAGTAGCATTAGGTTGGGGGCAAGAGAGGTTCACAGATATTGGGAGGAGCTTCAGAGGACATGTAGTGACTAATCCATATCTGAACAATGTTTCCTTCAACTTATGTTTGTCTGGCTTCTGAATGAAACCCCCATTGTGAGGGTTTCTATTCCTGTATGAGAAAATATGCAGGTACAACTCAGAGATATTGTGGGTTCAGTTTTAGACCATCACAATTAAGCAAATATTGCAATATTCTGGTTTCTGAGCACAATTAAAAGTTATATTTACACTATACTAATGTCTTTTAAGTGTGCAATAGTATTTAAAGAAAATCAATTCAATTAATTTAAAAATACTTTATTGCTAAAAATACTAACCATCATTTGAACCTTCAGCAAGTCATAATCTTTTTGTTAGTGAGAGGTCTTGTCTTGATGTTGATGGTTGCTGACTGATCAGAGTTATGGTTGCAGAAACTTGGGATGGCTGTGACAATTTCTTAAAATAAGACAAAATTGAAGTTTGTTGAATTAGAGGCCATTGAAGGGTTATTAACTGGCCTAATTTCAATATTGTTGTGTCTCAGGAACTAGGGAAGAAAGAAGAGAAAGAAACAGAGAACGGCAGATAGGTGAAACAGAACCATAAGCAACATTTATTGATTAAGTTCACTAATCTATATGGATGGCTCCTGGTGCCACCATACAATTACTATAGTAACTTCAAAGCTCACTGATCACAGATCACCATAACAAATATAATGATAATAGTAATAATAATAATAATAATAATAATAATAATGAAAATATTTGAAGTATTGCAAGAATTAGCAATATGTGAGAGACATGATGTGAGTACATGTTGGAAAAATGGAACCAATAGATTTGTCACAAATATTTAATCTAAAACAATGCAATATCTATGAAGTACAATAAAGTGAAGCACAATTAAATGAGATATGCCTGTATTATATTTTTGGATAGCTGTGTTCTATTCATGGAAACCATTGTTATAAGATTAGATATGATGGTTTTGGAGCTATCATGACAGTCTCCTTTGAAGGGAGCAAATAAGCTTATAGAATATTCTTGTAGAAAAATACTGATAATAACATTTTTCAAAGGTTAGTACATCTAACCTTTCTGTCCCCCAGGTAATATTTAGTCTAACACCAATTTGTTTCTCCTTAATAGCAAATCCTCCTGAAATAATTTTTTGCCTTTACCCCAGATATGTAACTTGGCCAACTCTCTCTCTCTCTCTCTCTCTCTCTCTCTCTCTCTCTCTCTCTCTGTACTTAAAATCAGCATCTAACAACCCCATTCCCAGAAGGGCATGCACTTTCCCCTCCAGTAGGAGCACATCTTCTTACTGAGTACTCCCTTTCTACTAATAGACCTGTGTCTTTCTGCTACACCACCTAACTGATTATAGATGGAGTTATACACACATAGGGTGTAATTAGAAATATACACATATATATGGATACCATCCAGCTGCAGGTTAGACAACAAGATGGGGCATAACTTTGAGGTTATCTTCCTTTTCCCATGTCCTGCTTTAGCATCCATCCTGTAGGTGAACTTTTCTCTACATGTTTTTTTTTCTCCTAATTAGAATAAGAACTTCTTCAGAGCAGAATATGCCTTGTTTTTTATCTACATTTCCACACTTATCACAGTTTTTGGCACATAGTAAACACTTAATACTCATTCATTCTTTCTATATTTTGTAGGACTTGATTTGGAGAAGTTGAGGAAACTTTTTAGAAATGTGAAGACTTATTCTGATTTTTTGAAAGTTCTTTCTTTGAACTTATCCATTATTGAAGTAATAGGTTTAAATGTTTAAAGAAACTGCATTTCATAACAATCAGAATGGTTAAAATAATAGAAGGAGAAAATGACAAATATTGGAGGGAATGTGGAAAAATTGGGATATTAATACAGAGGTGGTAGAATGTGAATTGATACAACTAGTTTGGAGAATAATCTGGAATTTGCCCAAAGAATTATAAAACTGAATATCCTTTGATTCAGCAATATTGCTATTAGATCTGTTACCCACAGATCAGGGAAAACAGAAAATAATCTTTATGTTCTAAAATATTTATAGGAGCTCTCTTTTTGGTGGCAATGAACCAGAAATTGAAAGGATGACCATCAGTTGGGAATGACTGAACAGGTTTATATGATTATGAAGGAATATTAATATACTGTAAGAAATGATAAGTTGGTAGATTTTAGAAAAAAATGGAAAGACTTACATGAAATAATGAATAGTGAAATGAACAGAACCAAGAGAGCATTGCATACAGCAACAGCAATATTGTTTCTGAATTCTATATTCTATTGTTTCTTATACTATAAATACTCAAATCAATTGTATAGGACCTATGAAAGAAGATGATAGTTTCCTCCAGAAACATAACTCATAAATAGAAGTACACATTGTATAGTTTTCATATATTTGTTTCATATATAAATGTGTCAAATGATGGCCTTTCCCAGTGAGGAATGGGAAAGGATGATGGAGACATTTTGGAACTTAAAATGCAACAAAAATATTAAATCACAAAAAAGATTTTGAATGCTTTTGTCCCTTAGGACAACCTGATTCACAATGGGTCCTGAAGGAAAGAAAAGGGCTAATCATTACCCTCTTTCCCTATTGCACCTCATTTATTTTCCCCAACATACCATATTGCAAACATATCCACACCTGCATAAACATCCTACATTGATTCAGATCCTGTGATTTCGGTGATAAAGGAAAATCTCAACTTAGAGACTCCCTCCATTTTTTTCAAGGCAAATGGGGTTAAAGTGGCTTGCCCAAGGCCACACAGCTAGGTAATTATTAAGTGTCTGAGGGCGGATTTGAACTCAGGTACTCCTGACTCCAGGGCTGGTGCTCTATCCATCATGCCACCTAGCCGCCCCTGACTCCCTCCTTTTTGATGTAGATTTCAGTTCTAGTGTTAATTATATTCCTAGAGTTACCTGCAGGGAGTGAGAGGTTAAGTGATTGCACACAAAACTAGGATGCATCAGATGCCAAAACGGAAATCATATCCTTCCAATCTTCTAGACACAATAGTGAATATATCCTTATTTTACAGGCAAGAGGAGTAAGGTTCAAAGTGGGTAAGTGATTTGTCCAATATCACAAGGCTAATTGGATCGTGGTTGAGCACAGACCTCCTGACTCCCAATAACAACACTTTCTCCCACTAAATACCTAAGTATTATAACATGCTTGAAATAGCAAAGTACAATGTGCAAAGCAACTCTATATGGTGAATGTGAATAGGATCACAAGTCATAGCTCTAGAGCTGAAAGAACTTTAAAGCCCAATTCAATTTCTTCTTGCCACAGATGAGGAAACTGAGGTCCAGGATGCTTAACAATAACAACTATTCTCATCATCATGGCTTGGACATGATTAAGAATTACTTGGAAAGAATTCATTAGGACATTTCACAATGATACCCAGTTATGCACTCATCTACCATGGAAAACTTATTTGCTAATGGAAGGAGATGTGAGTTGTTCCCTAGTGAGGAAGGAGGGAGGGAAAACCAGTTTAAGTGTTTCTGCAGTTCTTGGTCTGGTATATGTGTCACACAGTTTATTTTTCAAAAAGTGACACATAAAACACTTAATTCAATTTAACAACAAGGGCTGGCTTCCATGGAACTTCTTGTGTGTGACTTCAACAGATTTTCCCTGGGGTGGCTCCCACATGCTTGCAAGGAGGTATGGCCTGCATTAACTGAAAATTAAGTGTTACCCTGCTGTTTACGTAGTTATATCCCTCAATGCAAACCCCTAAGGAAGGTCTGCTTCTGTCATGAAGTGGTCTAACCAGGGCTCTCTCTTGTATGCTTTTATTCCCTAACATTAGAGAGAGGGAGAACACAAAACACATGATGAGAAACTACACACTTGGACTCTAGCTTCCTCTATTATCTCTGAGGAGTGGTCATTCATTGCTTTTTTCCTCCAGAGGTCTTATAGACTTTGCTGACAAGGAAATCCTTCCTGAAGGTTGCTCAGCAACATATTGAGACTCAATAAAGGGAGACTACTTAATGCTGTATTACAAAGAAAATCCTCCACTGGATGGTACCCCTGAACAATACACTTCACAACTGTAGTTATTCAAATTAGTCAACAGTGTTAGCCTTGTGGTTTATTACTAGGCAGAAGACCTAGCTAGGTTTAATAATATCTCAACTCTCTGAACTGAGAGAGGGATTTGGTCAGGCTATCCCTAGTCAAAGTAAACAAAACAAGCACTGGGTTTCGATCAGAGGATATAGATTCAGATTCCAGTCCTGCCATTTACCAACTGTGTGAACTTGGACAAAAAAACTTCTTTAGTTTCCATTTTCCTTATCTGTAAAATGGGGCTGATGATCTATGAAGTCCATTCCAGCTCTAAATCTGTGGTTCAAGAGTCCTGACTCCTTAAAAAACTAACTTCTAGCTTCCCAATACCTCCTTGCTGCCTTTTGGATACCCAGAATTCCTGACCATGGTCTCTCTCCAAGCAGCCTTCAAACTCACTGCCACTTTCTTCTCTCTCCCCTCCCCTCAAATTCCATGTCTTCTATTAGGAGCAAAGCAAAATAACTAAAACTAATTTACATTTAGGTAAGAATAACAATGTTGTAGCTGAATTTGCCTAACATCCTGCAGAGGGTTTACATTTTAAAAAAGGACTCTTGTAACCCCAAAGAATAAACCAACAGTAGTGATTTTTACACATTGAATAAACTTAGCAAATATTTATTGATTGAATTGATAAATGATGGAATAACAATCATCTAGATGGAGTTAGAATAAATTCTCCTTTTCCTAAACACCTCCATCTTCTATCTATACAATTTTGCATTTTATGGAGCAAGTAGATTGGCATTGTAATGTTGTCTTATATCTCTAGAATTACGGGGGTGAATGCAGATAATCTGTTAGAATATAGATTTATGGCAAAATTCTATTATAATCACCAATACTATTTGTTTAAGGCATTGTGTTAGGCACTTTCTCTAGGCTACAAGATGCTTTATAAGACATGAAGGAAAGCCTATAATAATTTAAGCTGTCATATTGAGTTCAACAAAAATCTTTTCTCCTGAGCTCATATTACAGTTTCACCACAGACCCAAGTCTAGTGTGCAGATAATCTCCATCACTGCCCAAAATGACTCATTTTACATTTGCAAATACAAGAAAAAGACACCTTGTAGGTATTCCTCTATTTTGGTTGTCAGTAGCATCCATATGACTGAGATTAATCTAGGGAAACTTGAACCTTCTTGTCAGTGCAAGGAATCTGAGTACCAAACACGTGGAGATCATTGGTAGGGTTCCCTGAAATCCAAGGCAGAAGAACAAAATAATACCTGGGATCACGGATCACAGTCAAAGATGAAGATGTTTGGGATAGCTGGACATATATAGCCAGCACCTGACAGAAATATCAGTGCAATTTCAGCAAAAGGAATTGTGCAACCCCCACCCAAAGCTAACCTAGTATGGCAGCTAAATTGTAGGAGCTTTATGACTACCATGATTCTTCCTCCTCCAAAAATATGCCATGACTGTCCATTGATAATATGAATGAATAAGAGGTGCATTTTTTCAACTGAAGACATTTTGAGATATGCACATGAAGCGTTAGATTATAGTGAGATTTGAGGGAAGTCTGTCAGGAGGATTTAATATTGAGGAATTGGGGTCAGGTCTCTTGTGGATAACAGTAAGGCTGAATGGAACTGAATGCACTTACAAGATTATTTGAGATTCTGTGCTCTAAAGGAAAGGAGGGTGGGAGAGAATTTGAAACTAAAAGAAAAATAAGATAAAAAACAAACCAAATAAGGAGGGAACTGTGAGATTATATATTCTAACCCCTTTATTTTTTAGGAAAGGTAACAGACACAGAGTGGTTAAGTAATTTTCTCAAATTAAATATGGCAGTGGTGGAGCCAGAATTCAAACACGGATTCCTTGGCTCACAATCCAGCATTTTCTCCTACATTCTTAGATCCAGTTTGAATTAGTGTTCTCTTCCCAGGCTGAGTGAGCAAGGGGAGGCATCTGCAACCACAGGATTTAGTCACCTTGGGCTAGTGAGCACAAACTTAACCTCTCTACTGGTGTGTTATGACTCAATGTTTATTTTGTGTGAGCTTATGTCCTGAAGGATAAGTTTTGCACTTTTACTTCATCACCCCCAGAGAAGAACAGAATTTGGGAGAAAAAAGTATGCCTTCTTGACCTTTACATAACAAGTTAATCAGTACAGAGGCTGAGACTGATAAAGGAAATGATAGTTTTTTTGAGAAAACTCTATATGGCACCAGTCTGGGATAGATGATATAAAAAGCATGCTGATGGAGGGAGGGTACTCTACCTGGGGAAAAATGAGAGCATTTCTGCCTTACTCAACAGATTTCTAGAAGTAAACCTATTAACGTTTTTAAAAAGTGGGAAGAAATTGTTGGATCTCACAGCAAAAGCAAAGGACTGTGCTATGTTTACCTAGAATTGTCTGCATGGGGGCAGGAACCTCTAATTTATCTTCTCTTACTTTTCTCCTATTGCTAACAGCCCATACAACTAATATACTGCTAACATCAGGCAAGCATATAAAAATAAGTGGCCAAAGGATGTGAACAAATGATTCTCAAAAGAATTGCAAATTATTAACTCCATATAAAGATGCTCCAATCACTAATAGTAAGAAGCAAGTCAAAACATCCTGAAAATTTTGCCTCATACTTGCAAATTTGGAAAAATGATCAAGGATGGAGCAGATAAAATTGGAGAGGTTGGTTGTGAAAAACAGGCACATTAATGTATTGTTGATGGAGTTATGAGTTGATATAACCCTTCTGAAAAGCAACTAAGAATTACACAAATAAGGTGACTAAAATGTCCACAGTCTTTGACTAAGGAGTCTTTTGCTAGACATATGCCCCAAGGAAGCCAATGGTAGAAAAAAAAGATTTCATATAAAATTTCATGTAAAATATTTATAGCAGCACTTTTTGTGGTGGCAAAGAACTGGAAACAGCTATTGATTGGGAAATGACTAAATAAATTGTGGCACATGAATATGATGAAATATATGATGATGGGAGATGATGGACATGATGAATATAGAAAAGCATGGAAACAATATGAATTAATGCAAAGTGAAGGAAACAGCAAAATTATACATAATGATTAAAATAATGTAAATAAGAAGACTTATAACAACTTATGAATTGAAATAGTGACATGAAATTATGAAGAACAGGTGTGACTAGAAAGAAGAGATATAAAATAGTACTTTTCCCACCCCTTCCTTTGCATAGATTGAGGCCCATAGTTGTGGAAAATTGCCTATTGCATCAAATTATTTTCTAGTGTGTTGATTGAACTTGCCAATTCTGCTCCTCCCCACTCCATTTGCTTTTTAAAAAAATTCTTTGTGGTAAGTAATAGGTCTTTGGGAGGGAACAAGACAAATATCTTTCACTACATTTTCATTCTATCATTCTATCATTCCTGCTTATTGTTGGTATTTCCCGAAGTTTCGCCTGAGTCCACTTCTATTTCTATTTTCTATATTCTGTGTTTCTTGATAATTTCACAAAATTACATGGATTAAATTATCATACACTTGCAGAAAATCTGTATATGTATTTATTTAGCCCCACTCTCTCTCCTGGCAGCTAGTGTGCTGGGCCATTTTCCTGAGTTCAAATTTGACCTCAAATACTTATTAGCTTTTTGACCCTGGACAAATCACTTAACTAGGTTTGCCTCAGTTTTCTCATCTATCAAATGAGCTAGAGAAGGAAATGACAAACCACTCCAGTATCTTTTCCAAGAAATTCCAAATGGGATCATGAAGAGTCTGACACAAGTGGAAATCCACTGAACAACAAACTCTCTCCCTTGATTTAAGTCTTGCATCTCCAACTTCCTATTGAATATCTGTAATTAGATGTCCTATAGACATCTTAAACCCACAAAGTCCAAAATTCAGCTCATTATCTTTTCCCCTCCACTTTATCTTCACTTCTTCTGAACTTCCTTATCACCTAGGCTTGAAATGTAGTTAATCTTCCATTTTTTTACTCTTTTTCATCCCCCATATCCAAAAATCATTTTTATCTCTGCAAAATGTTTCCTATATGACTCATTCTCTCCTCTGACAAAACCACCACCTTGGTCCTTATTACCTCATATTTGAACTTTTCATAGTAGTCTTCTCACTTATCTTCCTGACTTATCTTTTCTGATACTAGTCCCCCTTCCACTTAGTTGTCAAAGTAATAATCCTTAAGCACAAGACTGCCCATGTCATCCCCCTATTCAACAAACTCCAATGGCTCCCTATTACCTCTTGATTGACAATGAGCTCTTCATAAACTGGCCCCTTCCTGCCTTCCCAGTCTCTTTACTCCCCTCCATGTTGTCTATAGGCCAATGACATTGGTCTTCTTTTTCTTCCTACTCATAATTGTGCATATTCACTGGCTATATCCCATCCTCAGACTATCTTCATTTCAACTCCCTGACTTTCCTGGTTTCCTTCGAGTCTTAGATAAGGTCCAACTATTACAAGAAGATTTTCTAGGCCTCTTTAAACTTGGTTTCCCTCCCTTTGAGACCCTACCCAGAGTATATTGTGTTTTGTACAGAGTTGTTTGCATATTGTCTCACTCTATAAGACATTCTCTCATAATTGATTTTTAGAGCTTATTAAGCTCTTTCCAGAACTCTTTTTTTGGACTTGATAACATTTGGTAATTCTTATTGAAAAAGTAACCCTTTTTAAGCTCCACCTTATTCCTTTTACTATGAACCCAGATAGGTGGTATAGTGGATAGAGAACTGGTCTTGGAGCCAGGAGGACAGGAGTTCAAATTCAGCCTCAGACACTTGACTTACTGTTATGACCTTGGGCACGTCACTTAACCCTGATTGCGTCATATCCAGGGCCATTTCCCAGTCATCCTGATTCATATCTGGCCACTGGACCTAGATGATTGGAGGATAAAAATGAGACTTGTGACTTAGTATGACACTCCCTCACTCAAATCCAATTCATGTGCTTATCATGGCATCACCTCTTTGATGTCAGGGTCCTCTTTGAAATTGAAGGACAAAGATCATTTACCCAGATCTTCTTTAATCACCATGGTAACTATCTATGTGTGGATTCTTTCTCCTCTGCTTACTTATTTTTATTTTATTTTGTTTATTTTTAGCAGCTTTTTATTGATATTCAGATTTTAGTCTCAAGGTGTAGGGAATGATTCCCTAGGCCTCCATCCTTTTTTACTGCTATTTTGTGAACTCTGCTCCAGAGCCCAATCTTGGGCATTCCTCTCCATCCCCAAGTCATGGCTGGGCCCTTAGCCTTGTTGTCTCCAAAATGTTCTTGCTCCCATTGGTCCTTCCAGTGGCCGCAAATTTCAACTATCCTCTTTGCCCTGTCACCAAGTCCAGGGACTCTGTTTGCATATAAGTGCTCATAACCAGCAAGGGTCCCTGTCCCTCTGCTACCCCTCTCATCAGGTGTAGGGGTAGCTCCTTTTCCCTTTAAACACTAGCCCTGGACATGTTTGGTCAGTACAGTTGTGTTTTGCATCCCTTCATAGTTGAAGGTCCTGCAATCTTCTCCTACTCAGTCTTCTAACCCTGACACTGTTCATGTTAACACACTCTGTTGAAATCTTTTTTTAGGGTTTTTTTTTTTTTTGCAAGGCAAATGGGGTTAAGTGGCTTGCCCAAGACCACACAGCTAGGTAATTATTAAGTGTCTGAGACCGGATTTGAACCCAGGTACTCCTGACTCCAAGGCTGGTGCTTTATCCACTGCGCCACCTTAGCCGCCCCCAAACACACTCTGTTAAGGAATGTGTAACAACTCACCAGTCAAATCAACTAGCCCTGAAAATGACTGGTGCTGAAATGTTGGGTCCATAACAAACTTTCCCTGACCATAGACAAAAGAACAAAAATAGACATGTATTATTTCCTGAGAATGGATATCTTGTGGAAGGAAGACTCTGAATCCTTGGGAGATAAGCTGCAATGAGTAGGAAGGCTGCCTCGGTAGGTTTGGAAGCCTAGGGCCTAGGCCTGGATAGAACTACTGGGGGTGCAGATCTCAGTGGTAGTATTAGATAATCAAATCAGAACTTTTAAAGCCAAAGTAGAAAAGGGTTCTATGTGAACAACAATAGAATGCAGGTCAGTCAGTCAGTCCTGAGAGACAGATGAGCACCATTCCAAAGGGACGGGTGATGGTTTCCATTACCCTTGACTGAGGGAAAAGGAGTTAGGTTTAGATCCCTGAACTCAGTGTGGTAGAGTTGGCATGGTGAAGCATTCAGGGCTGCAATGCTACTGACCCATGAGAAGTTCCCAGGGGCCCCAGGGAGAGTTCCCTTCAATTTGTGAAAAGCCACGTGGCCTTGAAATGGGTTTGCCTTGAGAGAGAGGTCCATGAAAGTGTTGAGGTTCCAGTTGAGTCCAGTGAGCTCCAGACAGGGGAAGTATTATTTGCAGAGTTGAGCAGCACAGACCTCTGAATGACAGATTAACTTTGTCCCATTGTTGAAAGCTTGTTGCCAGATTATACTATTGGGTTGTAGTCAACTCAAAAGACGATCACCATAAAATCACTATGCTGATGATTAGACCAAAGAGAGACAGGGTTGGATATATTGTGTTGCTGCTACATATACTGGCACTTTGCCTGACTTGCTGGAGTACCGTGATGCCTTGCTGATATGAAAAGGACCTAGTCCATAAGGTCAAAGACTCCCACAGCTTCCAGGCCATCACTAGAAATTCTACTTCCTTTTAAAGCTAGCCATGGGGTTTTAATGGTTCTAAAAAAAAGACAGTGAGAAGGATATCTTTGCACACAATTCCCCTCACTATAGTCAACATAATGTGTGTGCCATGCCATCATTTGATGTCATGGTATTCTTTGATTATGAAGGACAGCAATCATTCAATCACTTAGCTGTTTGTATATTTATTGTCTCTTGTGAGCTCTTGAGAACAGGGACTATCTTTTGCCTTTCTTTGTATCCCTAGCATTTAGCACACTGCTTTGTATATAGTGGATGCTTAATAAATGTATGTTTATTAAGGGAGAATAATATAGGAGGAAATGTAGATAATACAAAAAAGTATCGACAAGAAACAAAAATATTTAAATCTAGAAATCTTTTTAAAAATAAGAAATAAAATTGGGCACCCCCCCATCTTCCACAAACCTTACAACTACCTATTGCTTTGAGGCTGCTTGGAGAAGTTTAGGGCATCTTGAGTCTGGCAAAGATTCAGAGTTAACTCAGGTGAGGTTCTGGTAGAGCTGGCTTTGGCTCTGAGTCAGGTTGAAATTCTGTTCCTATCCCCACCATCTAAATCAAAGGTTCTTTATTTGAAGTCCATTGAACTCCTTGGCATTTGGAGAATGTGTGGTGAAGTTGGAGGGGAAAAATATTTTGAAGACTATGTTTCAGTAAATTGGTTTCCTTTGTAGTTCTTTGTATTACATTTTATGAATTTAAAAGCAATATTTTGAGACTTGACATATAGGCTTTACCAGACTGCCAGAGTCCATGACACATACCCCTAAATTAAAAACTCTTGTTTTATTCATTTCTACTCTTTCCTTTGTCATGCTTCTGAACTAGACTGGGTCTGTGACATGGGGAATTGACTGGACTGCTTCCACAGAGCTTGGACTATTCTGAAAGGGAACAAGATGCTCAGTTCTCAGAATTCTTTCTATCAGGTTTCACATGGTCCCCATAAGAACCTCTTCTTTTATACTGTGATGCTTTTAGTAGCTATGATTGGTTGTAGAACACAGTGGGCAGGAAACCTTAGCTTGGGGTGGGTGTTGCTGTCTTATGCTTCAGTAGATGTGGATGGGATCATATTGATACACCAAATTATAGAGTCCATGGAAGAAAATTTCTCAGGCACTGCCCTTATAAAATGATGTGAGTGTTCAATTAACAAATGACAGACTACCTGAGACTAAGATGAATTTAAGATAAGGTAAGAGGTAGGATTTTTTTTTACTTTGATGGAGGGAATTGGAAGGATTTGAATTGGAGGACTGGAAGAAAAGTTGAACCAGGAAAGGCTTCTTTTGTTCAAATTCCTTAATGTCTAATAATAAAGATATTTCTATAATTGATTCCCTTAGCTAGTTTATTAAATCTGTGTCTACATGACTCCAAACATCTGGATGAAGAAATAAAAGATTTGGACTAGATATTCTCTAAGGCCCCCTTCCAGCTCTAAATCTATGAGCCATAATCTAGAAAATAAAGTGTTCCAGATGTTTCCAAATATTTGAACAGTTAACATTATGTAACAACATTAATTATTACTATATAATTTCATTGCAAATGTCATATAATTTCATTTGGAAAAACCAACATTAGCAACAAAGTCACAACTATGAAAATGAAGTCCTGAACTCTGTAGTTACTTGCCCAGTCTAAGCTTCTTTAAGATTCAAATCTAGTTCTTGTCACATTAGTCATTGCAGGAGAGATTCATTCTCTAGAAGCGTTTCTCTTCTTAACTTGTTATTGTGTCCTGGTCATCTTTGACATATTTGATAGAGACTATGGACCCCCTTCTCAGAAAAATATTTTTAAAGTCATAAAATTAAATATAAAGGGTTATATTGAAATACAATTATCAAAGTAGTTAGAAAATCCCCAAACAACACAACATGTTCACAGACCCCAGGATAAGAACCACTCCTTTAAGGGAACTCATTATTTCATTCTACAATTTAGAAAGAGTAGATTAAAACAAATTTTTGGATTTTAAAAATGAAAGTGAAGAAGTAGTCAGCGGAAGTGACAGATGGGCATACAAATACCCTATAGATTATACCTGTTGACAGTCACAACAGATAGACAACTGGACTCTTCATGGTCTTTTTAGGAGCTCAAGGAAAATTTGAATGACATTTCTGGGATTATTCATATGATATCTCGACATGAATATTTGAGTAAAGGGAAATGAGCTTTTTGCTAAGGTTTATACAGTATCTTCACTAAGTATCGAATAACTAATGTAGTAGCACTATGTGTTACATTAGAGAAGCATCTCCCTAAATGTCATTGACTGATTGAGGTTGGATTTTCTGAAAATAGCCATACTTGTGGTCTAAGGTGTTTTGATTGGATTCAATAGACTTTTGTTAAGCATCTATTATTTGCCAGGTACAATTTAAAATCTAAGCTATGAATGTTATAAAAAGCTATGCTAGAGATTAAAAGTAATGCTACATCCTAAAGGAATTACAATTTGCTGAATGTCTTTGGGCAAAATTCCCAGGTTCTCAGGTTCTTCTTCTGTAAAATGAGAGGGCTGAGTAGATGTTTCCGTGGTTCTAAATTTGCAATGAAAGAGGAGAGGGCATCTCAGTGTATAGAGAATTATTTTGGATTTGGAAGGCAGAGCATCTGGATTCAGATCCTGGCTCTTCTATTTACTACCCATATGATGTTGGGCAAGGGACTTAGCTTTCCTGGACCTCTCTTTGTCTATAAAATGAAGCATTGAACAAATGATATTTAAGGTCCCTGCTATGATTGGAAGAGCTAAGGAACAGGAAAACAAAACTAAACAAAACAAGTCTACCCTCTTCCCCCCATTTTTTTTTATGAAAAATATCCTAAATAGATTTCAATGGGGAGAAACAATGTTAAATTCAGTAATTCTGAAGTAATCCTAGGGGAAACCAATGACATGTAAGTGTGCAATGTGATGATTTCCCAGTGGAATAGGCCAGGACTATTTTGGGCAATAAGTACCATGAAATAAGGAGGTGATACTTCTTCAAGAATCTCTTTAATGCCTCTGGGTTGAGAATGCCCGCTGCATTTAGGTTTGGGGCCTGCTATCCTTATTCTTAACCATAAAAGATGAAAACAAATTAGAATGATTTACCAGAAAAGCATTAGGATAATTAAAAGGAACAGAGATTGAATAATGATTAAAAATGAAAGGAAAACAATATGTATATTTGAATAGAAGAGATAGAAAAGGATTAGGATGATGAACATACCTTCTATTTAACACTAAGCTGCTGGTCACTTTCAGTTAATGGAATGAAAAGATACACATTTAGAAAATAAAATGTAGATCAGATACAAATGGTAAATCAATCATATAATAAGCATTTAATTAAGTGCTTACTGTGAGTCAGGCACTGTGCTGAATACTTGTTCATCCTTGGTTTTCGACTTGTGTATAAATTGACTTATGTATAAATTAGATTTAAGTGAGGCAGATTCCCCCAAAGTCAGCAATCTCAAAGAGCAAGGCACTAGCTGATTGGAGTGAGGGTGGGCAGGAAAGACCTAGAAAATACATAAATAGATAGAAGGTAATTCCAGAGGGAAAGGTATTAGCAGTTGGGGAGAATGGGAAAGGCCTCCTGCAGAAGGTGAGAATTAAATTAAATCTTGAGCAAAGGGAATGATGATAATGGTTGGTAACAAGGGTAATGAAGTATTGCAATGTTGGAATTCAAGTATTCTTTAGTTCTGGAAATTTAAAAAAGAAAAAATTAAAAAGAACAGAATTGGTTTTATTTTTTTCATTCCCTCAAAATAAGTAGTTAGCATCAATTTTATTCAGAAATAGAGAAGACAAGATAGAATTTTGAAGTTATCTTTAAATGTATTATTATGAAGTCTTCAGTATTGTAGGAAGAAGGGGACTGTTTCTGCTGGAGATTTCGCTTAATATTGGTGAAAAGGATAAAATATTGAGGAAGCAGAGAAATCTATTCTGACTCTTTTCTATTTTAGCTACCAGTGTCTCTCATACTTTTCTTGTTCTGCAATCTCAGGGACAGCTTGTCAAGCTAGAAGAATTCCTAGTCCTTGAACAAGGTTTCTAGGTATTTCCAGTAATTACTTTGTATGGGGCATTGAAAGAAAAATACCTGTGGAGGGAGAGATTAACAGAGAAGTACAGAGATGTAGCTTAGAAAAGTGGGTACCAGAAGTTCTCTTCACTGCTCACCTGGAAAAATGTGTTATGCTCAATTAGCCCTTAGTAACAACTGCTGGGGAAACTAAATTAAGAAAATGTAGTGTGTATGCACATGCCCAGTGCCACACTGCTTTGTCAGCCCTTCAAATCTAAGGGATTTGTGTAGTATCTCTTTTCTACTGCCATTGCTGATCCACTCCAGATAGGTTCCCCCATTCTTAGGGAAGCAATGATTAGTATTCTTTAGCATCTCAATTTTCTTTTTTTTTTTTTGCTTCATTTAATATTTTATTTTTTTCCCAATTACTTGTAAAAAATTTTTAACATTTTTTAAAATTTTGAGTTCTAAATTCCTTCCTCCCCTCCCTTTTATTTGAGAAGATAAGCAATTTGATATAGGTTATACATGTGCAGTCATGCAAAACATTTCCATATTAGTCATATTGTGAAAAAAACAAGAATTAAAAACCCTAAGAAAAATAGTTTTAAAAAGTGTGCTTTGATTTGCATTCAGACTCTTATCAGGTCTGTCTCTTTCTTTCTTTCTTTCTTTTTTTGATTGTATTATTTTATGTTTCCAGTTATATGTTTTGTAAGTTTTTCAACAGTCATCCGTTTGCATTTTTCTTCCACCCTCTTTCCCCACTACCCTCTCTTCCCACCATCCTCTCCTAAACAGTAGTCTGGTAAAAGTCGCATATGTCTAACATGTTTACTTATTAGCCATTTTATGTTTGCAGAATTAGGACTAAAGGAAAAGAAAGAAAACCATGGGATAGGAAGGAAAAATAAAAGAGAAGTTTAAACAAACTGAACATAGTATCCATTTAGATTCTGTGGCTTTTTTTCTTCCTCTGCATGTGGATGGCATTGTACATAGATTTTCAGGGTGGTCCTAGAGCTCTGAATGGCTGAGAGGAGCTGCATCCATCAAAGATGATCAATTCCCATTGTTATTAATGTGTACAATGGTCTCTTGGTTCTGCTCCCTTCACTCAGCATTAGTTCATGTAGTTATTTCCATGCTTTTCTAAAGTTTGACCATTCATTATTTCTAACAGAACAATAGTACTCCATAACATTCATATACCATAACTTGTTCAGTCATTTCCCAATTGATGTGCATCCTTTCAATTTCCGATTTAGACTATAGGACTAGCGTTGGTATTGCTGGGTCAAAGGATATGAACAGTTTTATTGCTCTTTGGGTATAGTTCCATATTGCTCTCCAAAATGGTTGGATTATTTCACAGTTCCACCAACAGTGCATTAATGTCCCAATCTTCTCACAACCTTTCCAATAATGATTATTTTCCCTTCTTGTCATCTAAATCAATCTGATAGGTGTGAAGTGGTATCTCATGGTTGTTTTCAATTTGCAATTTTTTTTAGGTTTTTTTTAAGTGGCTTGCTTAAGGCCACACAGCTAGGTAATTATTAAGTGTCTGAGGCTGGATTTGAACTCAGGTACTCCTGACTCCAGGGCTGGTGCTCTATCCACTGCCACCTAGCCACCCCAATTTGCAATTCTTTAATCAATAATGATTTGAAGCATTTTTTTTCATATGATTATACATCTTCATTTGAAAACTGCCTATTAATATCCTTTGTTCATTTGTCAATTGAAAACTGATTTGTAACCTTATAAATTTGATTCAATTCTCTATATATTTTAGAAATGATATCTTTTTCAGAATCCTTAGCTGTGAAAATTGTTTTCCAGCTTTCTGTTTTCCTTTTAATCTTGATTGCATTGATTTTATTAGAGCAAAACCTTTTTAATTTAATATAGTAAAAATCATCCATTTTGCAATTTATAATGTACTCTATTTCTTGTTTGGTCATAAATTTCTTCCTTTTCTATAGATCCAAGATCCAAGATCTTGATCTGTTAATTGGTCAATGGTATCATCTTTTTTGTCTAAATTCTGAACTAATTTTGACTTTATTTTGATATAGGGATGTGAGATGTGGGTCTTTACTTAGTTTTGACATACCATTTTCTAGTTTTTCCTAACAGTTTTTGTCAAATAGTGAATTCTTATCCCAGAAGACATTGGTCTTTGAGTGTGTCAAACAAGAGATTACTATAGTCATTTACTACTATTTCTCTTGTACCTATTCTATTTCCAGTCCATTACTCTATTTCTTAACCAGTACCAGGAAATTTTGATGACTGCCATTTTATAGTTTAGTTTTAGATCTAGTATAGTTAGGCTACCTTCCTTTGCAATTTTTTCCATCAAATTCCCTTGATATTCTTGACCTCTTGCTTCTCCAGATGAATTTTGTTACTATTATTTCTAACTCTGTAAAGTAGTTTTGTGGTAGATTGATTGGTATGGCATTGAAAAAGTGATATGCTTTGGGTAGGATTCTCACTTTTATTAGATTAGCTTGACCTAACCATGAGTATTTGACATTTTTCCAATTATTTAGATCTGACTTTATTTGGGTAAGGACAGCTTTATAATTGTGTTCATATATTTCTGGGTTTGTCTTGGGAGGTAGATTCCCAAGTATTTAATATTGTCTGCAGTTATTTTAAATGGAATTTCTCTTTCTATCTCTTATTCTTGGGTTTTGTTGTTCATATATAGCTGATGATTTATGTGGCTTTTTTATATTCTGCTACTTTATTGAAGTTGTTAACTGTTTCAAGTAGTTTTTAAATTTACTTTTTAGGGTTCTATAAGTATACCATTACATCATCTGCAAAGAGTGAAAGCTTTGCTTCCTCATTGCCAATTCTAATGCCTTCAATTTCTTTTTCTTCTCATTGTTAAAGTTAATATTTCTAATACTATATTGAATAGTATTAATGATAATGTCATCCTTGTTTCACCCCTAATCTGTTGACAGTGCTCCTAGTTTATTCCCATTACAAATAATGTTTGTTGATAGTTTTAGATAGATATTATTTATTATTTTAAGGAAAACTTCATTTATTCTTATACTCTATAGTGATTTTAATAGGAATGGAAGTTGTACTTTGGCAGACTTTCTCAGTATCTGTAGAGATAATCATATGATTTTTGTTGCTTTTGTTATTGATATGTTCAATTATGTTGAGTGTTTTCCTAATATTGAAACATTCCTGTCTACCTGATATTACTCTTACCCAATGATGGTGTATTATTCTAGTAATAACATGTTGCACTCTGCTAAAATTTTTAAGATTTTTGTATCATTTTCATTAGGGAGTTTGGTCTACAATTTTCTTTGTCTGTTTTGGCTTATCCTGGCTTAGGTATCAGCACCATATTGATGTCATAAGAGGAATATGACAAAACTCCTATTTTTCTAAAATAGCTTATGTAGAATTAGAATCAATTGTTCTAAATGTTTGGTGGAATTCATTTATAAATCCATCTGGACTGGGAGACTTTTTCATAGGAAGTTTCTTCAGTTTCTTTTTCTGAAATGGGTTAAATGTTTTATGTCCTATTCTGTTAGTCTGGGTAATTTATATTTTTGTAAATGTTCATCCATTTCACTCAAGTTGTCAAATTTATTGGTATACAGTTGAGCAAAATAGCTCTGAATTTCTCTTTAATTTCCTCTTTTGTGGTGAGTTCACCCTTTTATTTCTGATACTAGTAATTTGGTGTTCTTTCTTTTCTAAAATCATATTAACCAAAGGTTTATCTATTTTATTGTTTCCTCATAGAACCAACTCAGTTTTATTTATTAGATCAATGGTTCTCTTGCTTTCAATTTTGTTAATCTTTCCTTTTATTTTCAGAATTTCTAATCTGGAATTTAATTAGGGATTTTTAATTTGTCCTTATTCTAGCTTTTTTAGTTTATATGCCCAATTCATTGATCTCCTCTTTCTCTATTTAATTCATATAAATGTTTAGAGATATAAAATTTGCTCTAAAATGCTTTGACTGTCCCATAAATTTTGGTATAAGGTCTCATTGTCATTTTCTTAGATGAAATTGCTGATTATTTCTATGATTTGTTGTTTGATCCATTCATACTTTCAAATTAGATTAGTTTCCAACTTTTTTTTGTTTATCTTTCCATAGTTCTTTATTACACATATTTTTTATTGCATCATGTTCTGAAAAGCATACATTTACTATTTCTACCTTTCTGCATTTGACTGTAAAGTTTTTATGCCTCAGTACATGATCAATTTTGTTGTACTACAGAGAAAATATTATATTATTTTCTAATCCCATTCAGTTTTCTACAGAGGTCTTATCATATCCAAGTTTTCTAAAATTCTATTCACCTTCTTAATTTTCTTCTTGTTCATTTTGTGTGGTTAGATTTATCTAATTCTGAAAGAGGGAGGTTGAGATCCTCCACTATTATAGTTTTGTTCTCTATATCTCCTTGTAAATCATTCAGTTTGTCCACTAAGAATTTGGACGCTGTTTCATTTGGTGCATAAATGTTTAATAATGATATAACTTGGGGTGGCTAGGTGGTGCAGTGGATAGAGCACCAACCCCGGAGTCAGGAGTACTTCAGTTCAAATCCAGCCTCAGACACTTAATAATTACCTAGCTGTGTGGCCTTGGGCAAGCCACTTAATTCCATTGCCTTGCAAAAAAAAAAATCTAAAAAAAAATAACTTCATTGTCTAAGGTGTCTTTTAAGAAGATGTAGTTTCTTTCCTTATCCCTTTTAATGAGGTCTGTTTTTGCTTTTGTTTTGTCTGAGATCAGAATCAGATTCTTCTTCCACTGAAACATAATATAATTTGCTCCAGCTTTTCCCCTTTACTGTGTGTGTATTTCTCTGATTCAGATTTGTTTCTTGTAAACAACATATTGTAGGATTCTGGTTTTTAATCCATTCTGTTATCTGCCTCTGTTTTATGGAAGAGTTCATCCCATTCACTTTTATCATTAAGACTGTTAATTCTGTATTTCCCTCCATGCTATCTTCTCCCCCCCATTATACTTTTCTCTTTCCTTTCCTCTTATACCTGCTCACCAATGTTTAACTCCTTTCCACTTAACTTTTTTTTAATTTATTTTTACTTTTAACTCTGTATTCCCTTTTATCAGTCCTTTCTTCCCCTTTCCACACTTCCCTGTAGGGTAGGATAGATTTTTTAAACCCATTTAGGAACGTATGTTATTCTCTGTCTGGGTCAGATCTATTGAGAGTAGGATTTATTTAGTGTTCTCATCTTTCCTTCTTTCCCTCTTCTTTTTTTTTTAGTTTTTTTTTTTTGTAAGGTAATGGGGTTAAGTGGCTCTCCCTGGCCACACAGCTAGGTAATTATTAAGTATCTGAGGCCGGATTTAAACTCAGGTACTCCTGACTCTAGGGCCAGTGCTCTATCCACTGCGCCACCTAGCTGCCCCGAAGAGACAGATCTTTTTTTTTTTTCATGTTTTTGCAAGGCAATGGGGTTAAGTGGCTTACCCAAGACCACACAGCTAGGTAATTATTAAGTGTCTGAGACCGGATTTGAACCCAGGTATTCCTGACTCCAGGGCCGGTGCTTTATCCATTGTGCCACCTAGCCACCCCCTGAAGAGACAGATCTTAACCAAAGGTACTCCATGATATCTAAAATTGAGAACTTATGCTGCTCTCCCCCTTTTTTTTTCGGTGGGATCTGTAGCTTTAATGTCTGAGACTTCATTTAAAGATATGTAGGAAAAAGCTCTGGGAACATGCTAGTTGCATGCCATCATCTTGGTTTTGCTCTGAAGTCCCAAACCATCAATTCTTTCTTTGGAGTCAATTTGAGTTATCTGGAATTATCTTCTCTCCATTTTGCACATGAGACATATGGACCTTCCACTCCTGGAAGTAGGCTTTTTAGCTTCTCTACATAGAGATACTTTATTAGCTGAGCAAGAAAATAGGGTCTACTTATCTTCTAGAGGAGGTGTATCCAACTCATGGCCAGAAGACTGCATGTAGCCTTCAAAACCCATTCATATGGCCTTGTTACATTTTTATATTATATTCTTTGGTAATATGGGTTACATCATAGTCATAAATTAATATTAAATTCTTTATGTGAGTTTTCACAAGTTTTATTGGGTGATGCGACCCAGAAGAGCAAAAAGTTGGACAGCCATGTTCTAGACCTTGGTTACAGAAGAGATTTTTAAAAATCACATATTTTTGGAGTTGGAACAAAACCTCAGAGGCCCTTAAGAGAGGCTGATCCAGAAGTCTTACTGCATTAAATATTAAGCACTCCCCAAGACTTTTGAAAGCAGACATATAGGGAAAATCTGACCCTTCAACATGTCCTTGGTTTCCAAAGTCTTTTCTCTTTTCTCTGTGGAGTCATTCCTGAAGAGAATCTGGAATGATTTGTGTCCTGTATCGAAGCAGGAAGCAAAGTTCTTGTGTCAACTCCATCCTTCACAAAGCCTCTCTGAGAATTAGCATCTCTCTACCAATGACAGTCTTCTGCAAATGTTTCAGTCTAGACACAAAACATTAGCAGAAGTTGAACTTCCTTAGGTCACTTCCAAGGACATATGTCCTTCAGCACTGAGTATGCACTCCTAGAAATGGCCAGCAAGAGCTCACTCAGTTCAGTTCATCCATGTTCCATGGAGTCAAGTCAATGCAGTCCAGTCAAACCTTGACTGACTTCATCTCCCACTACCTCTTCATCTTAGTTTTGAGAACATGAAAGGCATTAGCTATTCCTCCACCTCGTTCCACAAGGTTTTTCTTTATAGAATACAGAATCTGAATTCTCAAATTACTCCACTTCTCATCTGCTACCCTACCTTGTAGCAAAGATGTCCTCATGCTGGCTACTGCCTGGTGTCTTTTCCCCTTCCTCCTTTCCTATCTTCTTTTTGAGTGTTGATTCTCCCTTTAAACTATAAGTTCATTAAGGGCAAAGACTTTCTTTAGATTGTAAACTCATTGAGAGCAATGACAGTCCCCTATTAGTGTATTTATTTCCATACCAGGGAGTTGTAACAGTGCCAGATTTAGAATTAGAAGATCTGGGTTCATTCTCCAGATCTTTTGTTTTCTTTCTCGTGTGACCTTAGATGTTTCATAACTTTACTGGACCCAAGTTATTTCATTTTTTTATTTTTATTTTTTTTTGCTAAGGCAATGGGGTTAAGTGGCTTGCCCAAGGCCACACAGCTAGGTAATTATTAAGTGTCTGAGGCCAGATCTGAACCCATGTACTCCTGACTCCAAGGCCGGTGCTCTAAACACTGTGGCACCTAGCCACCCCAGGTTGCTTCATTTGTAAAATGGGAGAACTGGATTTAATGTTCTCAAAGTTCCCTTCCAATTCTAGATCTAAGACCCTTTGGAGTCACTAAGGAAACTAAATCTGTTATTCTCTGTTATAAATCTCTCTTTTTTTGTTATTTTATTGTATTCCAATCAACAAGTCTGAAAAGAGTTGATGGACTTCATTCATTCTGTCATCAAAAGGGGAATGGAGGGGCGGCTAGGTGTTGTAGTGGGGGTGGCTAGGTGGCATAGTGGATAAAGCACAGGCCCTGGAGTCAGGAGTACCTGGGTTCAAATTCGGTCTCAGACACTTAATAATTACCTAGCTGTGTGGCCTTGGGCAAGCCCATTTGTCTTGCAAAAACCTAAAAAAAGGGGGGGGAATGGAACTATCTGGCAGATGTCTTTTTTTAAATGAAGATAAAATTCAGCAGTTAGCCTGAGTTGCAGGGCTAAATCTTTAGAGTAAAAATATTATCCTATTCTGAAAGGTTTCCTTCTCAGTAATTCTTTTTAAAAAAAATTTTTTTAAGGCCATGGGGTTAAGTGACTTGCCCAAGGCCACACAACTAGGCAATTATTAAATGTCTCAGGCTAGATTTGAACTCAGGTCTTCCTGACTCCAGGGCTGGTGCTCTATCTACTATGCTACCTAGCAGTAATTCTTGCATAGTTCTATAGAACTTACTCTCACTTTGAAGATGTGAAACTAAAAATAATTATCTTATGCTTATATTGTGACCCATGGCCCTTAAGGATGATGCTGCCTGCATCTGACCCTGGGGGTTAATACAAAGGAATAATTTTCTTTCTTTGGGTACTTGCCCCCCCCCCCCCCGCCCCCACCAGGGACATCTTGTTTTATGAAGTTGTAACCAGGCAGGGAAGTAGATGCAAAGTGAAGTGAGTTGCCTGGGTCATCTAAACAAATCATCAGTGGGTGTTCTCCAGGTGTCCTCCTGAACCTAGCTAGACAAAGGTTTGCAATCTGTAAATTCGACAGATTCTTTAGGAAACTCATGGAATTAATCAGAGGGTTCCTCTGATAAATTTAATCAAAGAAAGCTCTACTTATAGCTTAGGTGAGCTCATATCTCTGTTATTCAAAGTAATAAGGTGGTGCCAGGCAACATTTCAATCCAACGAAAATGTAAAAGACACAAGGGACTCACAGGAGCCCATACATAGCAAAAACACATACAGCATTCAAAAGACTTGTAGTGTTTCATAAGCATAAGTAGTTCATATAGAAAAAATACAAGACACTAAAATAGATTTTTTAAACTCCTGAACAAGCAATGACCTTTCCCAGAAGACTCACTCTGAATCACTCAGTGTAATAGTGGCAAAGTTGATGTCCCTTCCTTCCCTGAACCACAGATTCCTTTTCAATGTTCTTCCATGCTTTGGGGCTACTTGGGTGAGCTTCTTTGTTTAAAAAGGATAATGTTCAGCAAGTGTTCCATCTTTGGATAGAAATATAATTAAAAATAAGAATATTTATAATTAATTATAAGAGTATCAAGCTTGGTTAGCCCATGAGGCAACTTCCAAAACTATCCAAGGAATTCTCTTTTCTGGCTCAAAAAAACATATGCTACCTAGAAAATAAAAATGTCTCCTCTCAGTCTGAGATTTGGATTTAAAGTTATTTGTCTCAGATCATGTGGGCAAGCATAATTGTGCTTCTGCCATGTTCTTCTATAAGGGACTTTATTGAGACCTGATTGGTACTGTGTCTTGGGCTGGGAAAGTCAAATTTCAAGTTTGTGGTCCTCTGAACTGGGTTCAGAAAACTGTGAGCAAACATTTGTAATCTCATAGTAGTAGTACCTGAGTACTGGTATCCTGCACAGGGTTATCTTCTTACTGTGCAGGACAGCAGATGAAAAGTGGTGTGATCTGAGAGTACTGCTTCAGCCCTCTATAAAGGAAGGCATTGGGATGAGTTTAATATTGTGCTTTCCAGTTTTCTAAACAGAGAGGTAAGGAAGTGGAGGGAGGTGCAGTCAGTCAAGGCTTGATTCAGCAGTAAGGTAGTGAATTTAGAAGTGATAAATTTATTCTAGGAGGGACATCTTGTTTTATGAAGTTGTAACCGGACAGGGAAGTAGATGCAAAGTGAAGCGAGTTGCCTGGGTCATTCAAGCAAATCATCAGTTGGGTGTTCTCCATACTCTTCAGGTGTCTTCCTGACCCTAGACAAAGGTTTACTCTCTGTAAATTCAACAGATTCTTTAGGAAATTCACGAAATTAATCAGAGAGTTCTTCTGACCAATAATTAACCTCCCTGACTCTACTTACAGAAATTTTCTACATAGAGTTTTGAAATGTGATTTAAAGATGAGGAAGAATAAGAAATTGTGTGAATGGAACTGACTTAAAAATGCTTTTTGTCTTCTTTGAAACTCAAATACAAAATAAGAAAAGAAAATTTGCCATGTGCATGGGAGAACATAAGAGAGTTTCAAAATATTAAGCAATAAATTTCCATTTCAAGAAAATCTATATAATAGATACTACACATTGTATAGTCTTTGCTTCCTTGTAGGTTTTCTTTTGTTCTCTGCTGAGCACTTTTTATTTTATTTGGGGAGTGACTATTCAAATTGCTCTTTCAGGCTCTTTTTGAACTTGAATAAACCTCTGTCCTTATCCAGGTTGAACTGAAGTTATAGAACTTTAATGGTCTTCGGGATCCATGATCCCTCAGCTGGAACTTTTGTACTGTTTGATCAACAAGGTTGAGCTCCAGCTGTGGTATGTTTCTGCAGGTGGAGCAAGTTTGAAAAGCCTGTATTTCCTTTCAAGAATTCCCCAAATCCTATGGGATCTGCCTCATTGAGATTTAAATGACAAGAGAAATTCTAATCTCAAAATAGTCAAGACTCTTTAATTCAAATCTGTAAGATCTATGGACTATAGAGGAAAACTTATTTGAATACCAGTTCTGATATCTCTTAGTTATAGGTTTGCTAGATGGTGCAGTGGATAGAGCTCTGGCCCTCAAGTCAGGAGGACCTGAGTTCAAATTCAATCTTAGACATTTACCGGATATGTTATGTTGGGCAAGACACTTAATCCTGACTGCCTCACATCTAGGGTCATCTCCAGTTGTCCTGATCCATATCTGGTTACTGGATCCAGATGATTCTGGAGGAGAAAGTGAGGCTGATGACTTAGTACAGACCCCCCTCACTCAAATCCAGTTCATGTGCATCCATGACACCTCCCTGTTGTTATGGTCTGGAAAAAAAAGGATAAACATCAGTGACACTGGACAAGTGGCATTCACTTAGTTTATTTCTCCATCTTCAAATTAAGGGGTTTGAAGTAAAAGCAATAATAACTACATTAACTTACTTCCTGACGGTCTGGATTCTTACATTTCACTCCCTCCCCCCAGGGTTCTTTGGTATTCTTAAGGGGGTTTGCTTTGGGGTGTCTAGCCTCTCTCTTCTCTTATTGACTCCAACCACTATTGATAGTATTTCCCGGGGTCCCCGTGTCCCAGTTCCATTTAGTCACTAACAGTTGGATAAACGTTACAAAGGAGTATTTACATCAAAACTATAGTAAGAATAAACATACAACATCTCCCTCCCTTCCCTTTCAATACCTGCAAAGTACAATCCATTTTCTCCCCAGACTCTGGGGAGGCATTGGACTTAGGTTTGAAACTTACCTTGGTTGCTATGTGGCATAGTCCCTCCACGATCCAAGTTCTCATTGGACTCAAGCACCAATCACCCTTGTTTGCTTGTTGGGCTCAGTTGCCACATCTGACCTGAAATTCTGCCTCCAAGGTTGTCATGGCTCAATTCTGGGCTCAGGGATTCCACTGTTCATAATTAGGTTTGAAAAATTAAAAAAATGGAACAAAATGCCAAACCTATTACGTAGGTAGGTACATGTGGCCTTAGAGAAGCAAGGAGGCGAAGATGGTTCTCCCTCCAACTCAGTTGTCTGTGCCCATATTATGGGTGGAGAGGACCTTCACCCTTTCTGGAAACTGGAGAATGCAGGATGTCTTCTCTGCCTCTGGGTGATTTGGAAAGGTACAACAAAACCCTTGTTACGTTAATGTTTTCAAGGACTTCCAACATCAAGATTCCATAATCTTATGACCCAGGGAAGCCTCCAATTTTAATACCTTCATTTTCTCTGTGGGTTTGTTTACCCAAACATTAAAGGAATATCCATTGTCAGCCATTCATTTTGTAGCTCAATTTCCTAGATTTTTGATATCCCTTGACTATTGTCTGGTGAAAGGCCCTGGGACCATTCTGTTCTGGGATGAGAATTCATTTTATAACTAGTTATCCCTAGAATCATCTATGGTTTTTCAACATGGTCATTTTCAGACTTGTTGCTATCTCTTGCTCTACTAATTATAATAAAATCAACATGACCATTGCTTCTGGATAGGGTCAGTCAATTCACAACCCTATTATTCCATGCACTAATTCTGGGACTTGCCAGACCATAATTATCTCCCCTGGTCTTTGCTCCCCTATGTGTGTTGTCTTCTTTTATTATAATGGAAGTTCCTTGAAGTGAGAGCAAGTCTTCCTTTTGTATTGTAGCTCTGGCATTTTCACAATATTTAGTAATTTCACAATTAGTAAATGCTTAATAAATGGTTTTTTTCAATCATTCATTCGCTCATTCATTTGGAATGACTGGTGTAATGAAAGTAGCAATGATTTTAATTGTGGGTACATATCTGGACCATTCACTTACTACTAATATGACCTTGTCTAGATTTCTGTACTCTCTAAGATTCAGGCTCTTTATCTTTAAAGTGAAGGAATTGGACTGGAGTGATTTCTAAAATCTATTTTAAAAAATATTATTTTTATTATTCTAAATTTAATAGAAATCAATAACCATGAGCATTTCATATACAAATAACAGAAAAAGATTTGTATAAAATCTTAACTTTTTAAAACAATCTAATGGGGGGTAGGAAGATCATATGATCAATCACTTATGTAGAAGAGACTGAGAAACCTGTTTTCAGAAAGGTTTTCTAATTTTTCCTCTACCTCCCTTACTTGATTTTTAAAATCTTTTTTTGAACTCTTTCATAGTCTGAGACCAATATGTATTTTCCTTGGAGACTTTGGAAGTAGAAACTTTGACTTTACTATCTTCTCCGTGTATATTTTGATCTTTCTTATGACAATAGTAAGTCTCTGGTGAGGTTTTTTTTTTTTCCTCTTCTGTTGTTTTCTCATTTCCCCAGTCTATGACTTGATTTTAACTCTTTGTTAAGAAGGGACCCTGCTTCCAGGGTAGAGGGCACATTGTTCTAAGCTTCTGGACTTCTTTGCTTCTGTGTTCAGAGATACTTCTATTGACCTGCACGTTTGAAAATTTTCCAAACTCTTAAGGATTTTAGGAGAGGTTTTTACTACTCTCTTGGCCTGTGCTCTCATCTGTGGGTGATCGCAAGCACTCCTTTCTGTCCTGGAACTATGAGGAGGGTATTATAATTTCCCCTCACTCTCTTTATATTACTTTTGCTTGCTAAACCACCTTTATCTCCACTATCTCCTATTAAAAACCGAGAATAGGAGAAAAAAGAAAATTTGCAATAAATAATTATAATCAAGTAAAACAAATTAATACTGTGGCTATGTCAAAAATAAATGGGTCTGTACCTTATATCTTTTGATTCTGTATCAGAGGTACTTAATCATAGGTCCTTTGGAGATATGGTAGATTATTATGTTGATTAGATTTCAAAGTAGTTTTTCTTTGCAAAGATTGTATCTTGTAAAAAGTATCCTCCGCATTCTTCTCATTTACTCTGCATTCAGTTGTACTACCTGGAATTCTAAGAAATTACATTTTGTTTTTAAATTTAAGGCAATGGGGTTAAGTGACTTGCCAAGGTCACACAGCTAGGCAATTATTAAGTGTCTAAGGCTGAATTTGGTCTCAGGTCCTCCTGACTTCAGGGCCCTTGCTCTATGCCATCTAGCTGCCCCCAAGGAAATTACTTGTAATTTTTTATGGGAAATTTTGTATGGCACAAAATATCCAATTATATTTATATGCCACAATTTGTTTAGTCATTCAGAGTTGTTTTTCTTTAAAATCTTAAGTTATTATATAAATTGTTCTCTTGATTCTGACCTTTTCACTCTGCTTCTCTGAAACTTTTCATTTCTTACAGCATAATGGTTTTCTGGCAATTCATATATGATAAATTATTATCATTCCCCATCTGATATGCATCCCCTTAGTTTCTAGTTCTTTGATACAATAAAAAAAACACCGTTAAGAGTTTTTTGTACAAATGAGTCCTTGTACAATTTAACAACTTTTAGGGGGCAATTCCAAATAAAATTGGATCAACTTATAAATTACCAATGGTGCATTACTATGCTAGTCCTCCCACAAATACTCTAACAATTGTAATTTTTAATGTGTATCTTTGCCAATCTGATGTGTGTGAGGTGGAACTCCCAAATTGTTCTAATTTTCAACTCTCTTAATATTAATGATTTGCAACATTTTTTCCTGATATAATTTTGATAGTTTTTTTTGAGAACTATCTGTTCTTATCCTTTGGCCTATTGAGCAATGACTATTATTCTTATATATTTGAATAACTTCCCTTTTATATGTTGAATATCTTGCCTTTATTAAGTTTACCTTTATTTCTATATATTTCTCTATATATATTCTATATATTTCTATATGTATTCTATATATATTGAATTTCTCTTATAGATAGACTTCCTAACATTTTATACATTTCCATTCATATTGTATGCTATCATATGTGCCCTTTATATTTTTCTCTCTTGTATTTTGTAGATAATATAAAGAAAGGCTGATGATTTGTGTAGAACTATTTTATATTCTAGTAGTTATTAATTGTTTCAGTTAATTTTTTAGTTAACTCCCAAAAGTTTTTTAAGTGGAAAAATCACCATGGTTAAAGGATGTCCATATCCTTTAACCATCAAAAAATTGATCAAAAACAATAATTTTGTTTTTTTATTATGTTTATTCTCTTAATTTCCCTTTCTTACATTATTTCTATAGCTAGCTTTGGGGCAGCTAGGTGGTGCAGTGGATAGAGGACTCCAGTTTTAGACACTTGACACTTACTAGCTGAGTCACCTTGGGCAAGTCACTTTACCCTGGTTGCCTTACATTCAGGGCCACCTCTAGTTGTCCTGATTCATATATCTGGTCATTACATCAGGATGATCCTGGAATAGAAAATGAGGCTTGGTGACTTAGCATAGCCACTCCCCTCCCACCCAATCCAATTCATGTGCTTGTCATGACATTACCCCCGATGGCAAGGTTTTTTTTGAGAACAAAGGACAAAACATCAACACCAACTAGCTTTCCATTACAAGTATATATATCACAACTCAACATTCCCCAATTAATGTACATTTCCTCAATTTTCAATTCTTTTAAAAAAAGAGCTACAATAAATATTTTTGTACAAATTGGTCCTTTCCCTTTAAAAAAATCTCTTTGAATATAGACCCAAGAATGGTATTGTTGGATCACAGTTTGACATTCCTTTCAAGGTAATTCCAAATTACTCTCCAGAGTGATTTAATCAGTTTCCAACTCCATCGACCCTGCATTAGTGTCCCAGTTTTCCCCATATACTCTTTTTTTAGGTTCTTTTTTTTTGTAAGGCAAATGGGGTCAATTGGCTTGGCCAAGGCCACACAGCTGGATAATTTTTTTTTTTAGGTTTTTTGCAAGGCAAATGGGGTTAAGTGGCTTGCGCAAGGCCACACAGCTAGGTAATTATTAAGTGTCTGAGGTTGGATTTGAACTCAGGTACTCCTGACTCCAAGGCCAGTGCTCTATCCACTGTGCCACCTAGCCACCCTCCCACAAACTCTTCACATCTTTTTTCCTTTTTTGTCATATTAATCAATCTGATAGATGTGGGTTGTTTTTCCTTGAATTTATCTAAAGAATAGTGATTAGTGCATTTATAGATAACTTTGATTCCTTCATCTGAAAACTGTCTGTTCATATCCTTTAACCATTCCTCATTTGGGGCATGATCTGTAGTTTTATAAATTTGACTCACTTCTCTATAATTTTGAGAAATGAGGCCTTTATCAGAAATACTTACTGTAAAAATTGTTTCCAGCTTTCTGCTTTCCTTTTAATCTTGTTGCATTGTTTTTGTTTGTGCAAAATATTTTAAATTTAATATAATCGAAACTATCCATTTTATGGCTCATAATGCTCTCTAGCTCTTACTTGATCATAAATTCCTCCCTTATTCATAGATCTGACAGGTAAACTATTTTATGCTCCCCCAATTTGCTTATGGCATCACCCATTATGCTTAAATTATGCATTCATTTTGATGTCATCTTGGTATATGCTGTAAGATGATAATCTATACCTAATTTCTGCCATGCTATTTTGCAATTTTTCCCAGAAGTTTTTGTCATATAATGAGTCTTTGGGTTTATCAAACATTAGTTCCCATGGTTATTTACTACTGTGCTTTGTGTATCAATCTTTTCCATTGATCTACCATTCTATTTCTTAGCCATTACCAGATTGTTTTGATGATGATAGCTTTATAGCATAGTTTGAGATATATTATGACTAGGTAACCTTCCTTTAATTTTTTTTTCATTAATTGCCTTTATATTCTTGAATTTTTATTCTTCTTGATGAATTTTGTTACTAGCTTTTCTAACTCTACAATAAATTTTTTGTTAGTTTAATTGTTATGGCACTAAATAAGCAAATTAAATTTGGTAGAATTTCATTTTTATTATATTGGTTTAGTCTACCCATGAACTCCAATTATTCAGATCTGACTGTATTTGTATGAGAAATGTTTCGTAATTATGTTCAAAAAGACAGTTTATATACAGCTTCTTTCTTGATCCTCCTTTGCTGCCTAACACTTTTCCTTACATTTATTTTATGTACATTACAAATATGTTGTTCCCTCAATAGTATATAGAGGTCAAAGACTTTTTTCTGTATCTTGAGTGTAGTACCTAGAACATCTTAAAGAGATGCTTAATAACTGCTTATTAAATTATCTATTGATGATTATGATGAAGATGTTATCATCCCCTGCAGTATCTGAAAACACCATACTGGGGAATCATCACGGTATGGAAGATAGAGTAGTGCTGTTAGATTTGGAAAACCTGGAATGGAAGTCTATTTCAGCTGTTATATAGAGTGCTGGACCTAGAGTCAAGAGAAGCTGAATACAAATATAATATTTCCTAGTTGTACAACTCTGGGCAAAGTCACAATCTCTGCCCTATATCTTCATCTGTAAAATGGGAATAATAATAATATTTACCTTCCAGGTTTTTGTGAAGATCAAGTGAGATAGTAATTGTAAAACACTTAGCATAGGGCCTTAGCATAAATACCATTAATTATTATTAGTAGTGGTAAGTCACAGTCTCCTTTTCATCCTTTGGAAAATGAAGAAAATATTTAAAGTATCCCCCAAGAATAATCATTTGGAATTAAACAAAGGTAAGAAGGGTTCCTTTCTCAAATGTTTGTCTGTAAATTTGTTTAAACATATTCTATTGGATAAGTTAATTTTGATCACAAGTTATTATTATTATTATTATTTTTTTTAGATTTCAAAGCAGACTCTATTGATTTTTTCCAATGAGACAGAGCTGGGAAATGTCTGACCCTCAGGTCTATAAGACCAATTGTAGGACTCTGTCAAGGTAGCTGTAGGAGGGGACTTGAAAGTCAATAAATAAAGGAGCTTTTAAGGGGTTAATTAATTAATTAAGTATTTGACCAAATAGAGCAGGAAAATTATATTACAAATATCCAGATGACCCTTGGGAGAAAAACAAAGTTCTCTATCCCTGCATTAAAGGATGACTAAGAAATCCTTCAGCTATGAAAGAGCCCCTGCATAGAGATAACACAAAGATTGAGACATTCTACCATGTTGAGACCTGTGAAGGGATAGAAAATAATTTCTTCAAATCAACTCACCTTTATAAAAAAATCTCACTTTAAAAAAATTTCAGAAAAAACTTAGAACTGCCTGAAAACATGTACAAGCAGATCCCTTGGTGAGGAGGCTAAACTATCTGTCCCCTAAGACTGTGTCCAGTTCTAATAGTCCATGATTTTATGAAAGGAAGAAATTACTAAATTATATTCTCACTGGGGGTGAAGGCTATGTTTTATTTAACTTTATTCCCTTTCCCAAGCTCCTTCCCTCTGATTTTGCCCAATGTTTTGCAGATTAAAACTGCTCAACAAATGTTTGTTAGGGACACAGAAAATTAGAACAAGAGTATAAATGATGTTGGATACATGGGAATTTGGTTCCAAGGTTTCACTAGCCAATGAGGAAATTTTGTAGCTGTTAAAATATGATTTTTCAAAATAATGAAAGGATAACATTTTCAAAAGAGAATTATGGGAAGCTTTCAATGCCCACATATAAAACTATAGTCCTTGCTTGCATGTATTTATATATTCACCCATATAAATTTTTTTTTAAATTTAGGGCACATTCTCTTTAACAAGGACATGAACTTTTACACAAATAGTGGCCACTAAAGAGATGTATTTTCCTGATATATAGCTCCTGGCAGGCAAGTTTTCAGCAGGTGTGGTTTCAGGGTATTTTTAGGCACCCTTAACTTATTCTTATTCTTACTTTGAGGTGAATAGGGTGGGGAGGGAGTGTAAAGGCCACACTGTAATTCATTTCTATAATGGTTTCAGAGAAGGAACTTCTAAGAGGGTAGGATTATCAGATACCTAGGAGTGACTTTGGCCACATAACTCAAAGGCTTTGCATACGTGACCTAATTAATCCCATTACATTAATTTGAGGGGAAGAAGGATATCTTTTTTAAAAAATGGAGATACTGAGACTTGGAGGAGTAAGATTACTATCTCAAGGTCACACAGAGTTTGTGGTAGCGACTGAAATAGAAACCAGCTTCCCTTATTCCCTAACTGCCTTTATAGTTTAGGCCAGCCTTTTATGCTTTATTGTGGTCAACTAGTCTTCTATTTTTGCCTAGTATTTGGCATAAAGTGATTTTTTCCCCCCCAAGATCTAGTTCCATTGATAATTTCACTTTCAATCTTTTACCTCCAGAGACCAGACCTGGGAGGTCTAAGTTACTCAATACTCCCTGAGTTCCTGTAACCTCCTCTTCATCTTTGCATGACTATTTTCCACCTTAATGTTTTGAAAATGCTACTGCTTTCCATCTAAGAACTCTGTAGTCAGTTCAGTATTACTCTTGCTTCTGAAAAAGGAATGACAGTTGTCTTCACTGTCATTTCACTGGCCATCTTTGTGACTTCCCAAAGCACCACTACCTTCTCCTACTATCACTCCTCTGTCTTTGTTATTTTCTCTATAAGGTTGGAGGTTCCTTTAAGATCAAGGTTTATCTTTGCTTTTGTAACACAATTGACTCTGGTCAGATTGCTTGATTTTATGGTTTCTCATTTCCAAACTATCTATCTGACATTGATATCACCATCAGTATCAAATAGAAATTTCTCTATTTGACTTTTTTTTTTTAGTTTTTTTTGCAAGGCAATTGGGGTTAAGTGACTTGCCCAAGGCCACACAGCTGGGTAATTATGAAATGTCTGAGGCTGAATTTGAACTTAGATACTCCTGACTTCAGGGCTGGTGCTCTATCCACTGCCTCTGTTTGACTTTAAAGCCCTTCATTACTTGACCCTCTTTCCTACTTTTCCAGTCTTCATTCCCTCCCATTCTCTTCCATTCATCTAATCTTCAATCCATTGACACTGACCCCTTTGTTTCACATAAGACACTCATCTGCATTTTAAAATTTTCATTGACTGTCTCCCATGCCTGGGAATTCTCTCCCTTCTTATCTGTTCCTATTGGATCTTCTGGCTGAAGCTTCAAATCTCAAGTAAAATTCCACCTCTAAGTACAATATAAAAAGAGGACTCAATATGAAGCTATGAATCTCCATTTCATGCTGTTTATGTTTTTGAAAAACTATATAATAGATACTATATCTTATTTTCAAAACTACCTTGCTTTTCTGTGTTTCCTTCTGAATTTTCTTTTGTTCTCTGCTGTGCAGTTTTTATTTTTATTTTTTCTCCCACCTTCCCCACTGTCTCCCCGCCCCGCCGTCTTTTTCTTTCTCTCTTTCCCACCCTGATGTATGTACACATGCAAGCACATGAAATCATATTATACAGGCTTCTATTTATTAGTTCTTTCTCTGGAGGTACATTGAACATCCTCCTTCACAGGACTTTTGTAGTTGATTCAAGTATTTATGATATTCAAAATAACTTAGACATTTCACAATTGTTCTTCAGACAATATCACTGTTACTTTAATCAACTGTTTTTTAGTTTCTCTCTGATTTTAAAGAAGAGCCTAGGTCTAGTTCAATCTTACCTCCCTCATGAAACCAACTCTGATTATTCTAGTCCTCTAACTCTTCTCTGAGTTTATATTTTGCTTGTAATGGGTACCATAAAAAGTAACATTTAAACATACATTGCTTTGTGTTATTCTCTAATCATTTCCTGACTTTGTTTAGTCTCCCTAAGGAAACTAGAATCCTTTAGAGGAGGAACTTTGTTAGACTTTTGAGTCTACCACTGTGCTTAGCAGATCCTTAGTACAAATATCTTAGCCTACAACCTAAATGGAATGAGTACGGATAGGTTTTGTAAAACAGTAAAATGGTCTTCCTCGATGTTCCCAACTCTCATTTCATTCTTCCCAAATCTCAGTCACATTGAATTCAAACATAAGAATTTCTGCTCTGGCTTCCAGATTTTTGTTCATTTTTGAAAATCAAATTTGATTTTTTCCAAATTTTTTCTCTGCCCCTCCCAATTGAAAAAGAAAGGGGGGAAAAAGCCTTTATAACAAATATGTCTAGCTAAGCAAAACAAAATCTTTCATTAACCATTTATAAAAAATATATACATCTCAATCTGGGCTTGATCTAATGCTTCTCTCTCAGGATGTAGGTAGAATGTTTCATCATTAAGTCCTCTGGAATTGTGGTTACAGATCTCTATTCTTTAGCATATATACAGATTGGTTAATAGCTCTAATTTGTTGTTGTTGTTCAGTCATGTCCTATTCTTCATGAAACTATTTGGGGATTTCTTGGCAAAGATACTGGAGGGGATTGTCCTTTCCTTCAGCTCATTTTCCAGCTGAGAAAACTGAGGCAGAGTTAAATGATTTGGCCAAGGTCACACAGCTAGGAATTGTGAAGTCAGATTAGAACTCAGGAAGATAAATCTTCCTAACTTGAGACTCAGCAGTCTATCCACTGTGTTGTCTTGCTACCCACAATAACTCTACACTATCTGTTAAGTCCTGGAATCAGTGAGGATTGAGCCACCGTCAGTGATTTTTGAAATATTGGAAGAATGAGAGAGTTACTGCAGATTTGGAAACAGGTATAACTACTGATTTTCACAAAAAGAAAAAAATTGGAAACTAATGGCCAATAAGTTTGACTTCCAATACTAACAAGACATAGAATGCATTACACAAAAAGAAGAGTAAACAGGTAGAAATACAGATATAATTATTCCTATTTTATAGAATTCAGAAATTTTATAGTCCCACAGCCTTTATAGTAAGGGGTCAGGTTGTACTTGAATACAGGTCTTTCTAATTCTGAGTCCTACACTCTGAGACCCATTGTTTCAAACTTTGTATTCCCAGTGTCTAGCATAGTATCTTGTATGTAGTAGGTTCATTGAGTTGAATTTTGAAGTTCTTTTAATGCTTTTTGTTTTTATATGATAGATATTTCTTGATACCCCCCTTGTCCCCTATCCTATTCCTCCCTTATATCAAAGAGAAAGAATTAAATATAGTCCCAGCAAGCACCTGTGGATATTTGGGAATGTTAGTTAGCCGGAGGAGAGATGACTTTGAAGGGACATAATAACTGTCTTTATATATTTAAAAGGCTGTTGTTACCTGGAAGAGTCATTAAACTTGTTCAGCTTGGTCCCAGTGGGCAGAACTAGGATGAGTGGGTGGAAGTTGTAAATTTAGGCTTGCTGTCAGGAAAGACTTCCTAGCTGTAGGCACTTCATAAATGCTTATTGACTTGGCTGGAATTCCAAGTGGAAGGGGTGACCCAGAAGATTCGAGACTCTCCATTCTTGAGCTGGACAATCTCTTGACAGGTATGTTACATACAGATGGGCTAATCTTTCCTGTGTGAGTTGGACTACATAGCTATTGAAGTCAACTCCCCCAATCATGTGATTCCTGGGAAAACTATCTTCATGACGCATCAGTAATTGTTAAGAGGAAATCATATTTTACATGTTTTGATCTGTTCTGACAAGAACCAAATTTTTAGCTACCTCAAATTACAAATCCTAAGAGCACATGGTCACAGATGAGTGCCAAGACATTCTAATAGCATGGTAATGAGTATGAGGAAGCCCAGAACCTAAAACAGGAATTCTTATGATTATGGACATTTTCAATTCTGTCACTGACCAGAACCATTGCTTGAAAAATCTCTTTTCCACTGTATTCTGCCTTGATTTTCATGTCAGTCAATGAGAATGATAATTGTTTCTAATCTAGGTCTGAGTATTCTGAAGCTAAGCTAGACTCTGTTAAATATTAAAGATGAGTTAGATGGAAGTGTTGAGCAGCATGAATCTCAGCACAGAATGGAAACCGGAAAACTCCTCCTCACTCAATATTAATACCTGCTGAGAACTACATTTGGATGATGAAAATTATAAATGATAAGGAAGTAGAAGTTTGTTCTCTGTTAGGTAAGGATAATTACAGTATTATGAATATGAAGCTTTGGGGTTTTTTTCCCCCTCCTTTCTCTTTCAGGGTCTTAATCCAGTTACAGTACTATACTATTTGTGAACTTAAAGGATTATGTTTTTTATTAGTTATGTAAAGTCAATGAATAGCATTTTATGCCTCTTTTTTTTTCCAGCCTGGAGTCATCAAACAGGAGTCTTAGTACCTAACAAATGGTTATTTGTAAGAAAATGTTAGATACATATAATCATAGGTTGCCCCCTGGTGGACTACAGTGACTTCACAGTACTGAACTGCAAGTTTCATTTGAAACAGAACTATATATAATAATAATGTTCCCCTTCCCCAAATACATACAAAAAAGCCTTCATTTCCCCTCTTCTCTTCTTCCTCAGATTAACATATGGATAATTAATATGATAAACTATCAAATTAACATTTAAATTCTGCCCTTTCCAATACAAACCAAAGATGAAAGAGAAAAGAATCAAAGAATTAGGCTAAGTAGTAAGCACAAAAATGAAATAGAAGGAACATCTGTACAGATGTTTACTACTAAAAGAAAGGTACAGAAAATATTAAAGGGTCTCAGTTTCTTGAGTCTTTCCTAGATACCATGTTATTTGATGCTATAGAAATGTGTAGCTAAAGAGGTTTAAGTGATATTGAAGGCATATGCAGAAGATTTGGGGGCTATTTTCTGGCCCTTTTCATCTTACAGTCTTAGTTTTCCTGTCATAAGAGTAGGAAGGAATCTCACAGGTCATTTAATCCAAACCCCATTTTCTGGATGAAGAAACTGAGACCCAGAGATATTTAATGAATTTCACAAGGACATTTTTTGCCTCTAAGTGGCAGAGCTAGGATTTGAGTTACAGGTTCTCCCATTCCAAACCATTTCTACTATACCATGTTGCCTCTTGCCAACCCAGCTGAATAGAAAATTGCACAGAAGTTCTACCTACCAAGTTTTCTAAGGTTTGACATGTATGAGTAGAAAATATGAGGAAAACATCTCAGAAACAAACACAGCCCCTTCCTGCTCAACATTCTCATTCTTTCCTTTTGAGAAAATTAAAGACATTATCTTTGAATTTACATGAAATAAAAATCCATTCTAGCATTTTCAACCCAACAGAAATGTGTAGAGATTCAACATAAATAAATAACTTGGAAATGAGTTGAATTCCTTTTCTTCTTTTAAGCCCTTACTAAAAATCCTGCTTTTTATGGGAAAGTTTCTTGATTTTTCTTACTTCTAGTCAATTTCCTGATTTTTATTTTCTGATTTAATGCTGTCTCCCTCATTAGAATCTGAGTTGCCAGAGAGAAAGGATTGTCCTATGCCTTTCTTGTATACCCAAGCCTTATGACAGGCACATAATAGTAATTTTTTTTGACTATGTTATTTAGTAGTTCATTGGAAGACTTTTTGTTTCTACTAAAGAATCTCAGAGTTTGGTTGACATATGATGCATAGGCTCAAACAGGCAAAACAATATATCAACAAGGTGTTGAATTGGGCAAGGCAGGGAAGATCTTTGCTAACTAGGTGGTTACAAGATGATCATAATTCAAGACCTGAACAATTCTAGATTGATTCAATATTTTATGTTATTTAGTCAGGACTTGAAAATCTTACTTGTGGAAAAGTCTTGTGATGCTCAAATGAACTAATTGATGTAAAGCACTGCAAATTTTTGAGTACTATATAAATACCAGTTATTATTTTTAGTTTTAGTCTGGACACCAGGCCTCCAATCTAGTGATGATTCCATTCCCTGAACATTCTATTATATTCCTCCTGAATTCAAGCAGGGTTGTTAGGAAGAAACAGGGGTGTGTGTTAGTAATTGTTTAGTATCAAAGTTATACATTCCAATCATAAATACTATTTTATAGAAATAAATAATTTTAGACGTTAAAGCAACATTAGAACCACCTGTTTGGTATAGTGGAATTAGCAAAATTCTTAGTCTGAGGACCCTCATTTGAATTCCTTCTCTGATTCTTTCTACCTTATGAAAATTTGTACAAATCATGTCCACTTTTTGATGTTTTGTGTCCTCATCTTTAAAATGAGAAAGTTTGTTGTGTGCATTTAAATTAACCATAAAATATACTCATCTTGATAATAATAGGAGTCATTCTTGCCACTTTGTATTATCTTCAGTCACTCTGGAGATGCTGAGAAGAGGAAAATTTGTTTACAAGTAAAGTGAGATCCTTATTAACTAGAAAGTACCAGATAGTCACTATATGTGTCCAAATACATCTATGTTATATATTCATCATGCATGTGTTATATATACATATATATATATATATATATACATTAACACAGGAGTACCTACATATGCATGCATATTTATATTTAAAGGTATATATATATGTGTATATATATATATATATATATATATATATATATATATATATATATATATATATATATATACAGTTGCTTAAAGTTACCTCACTGAGCAAATTCTCCTGTAGCAAAAACAAAACAAAGAATCCCCATCATTAATATCAGAATTATTATGTTTTACTGATATAAAGTTCAGAACTCACCAAGATTTTGCAGACTGGAAATATAAATTGTAGAGTGTTTCAACTATGATTAATAAAATATGCACTAAGGTCTAGGTACATATCTTCCCCTTTTTAATTATTTTATATATATATATATACATACATATATATATATATATATATATATATATATATATATATATATTTTATATTGCACAAGACACCCAGAATAGTGCTGAGTATAGAGAAGGCAATAAAAAAGGTTCACTAATCTTCTTTTGCCTTTATGTTGAATATGTTTCTAATTTTTCTTTTCTAAAATGTCAGAAACAATATGTTTAAAGTTGACTCTGATCTTATTCTTCCAGAACCTCACTGACATTAAATTTTCCCTTTCAGGGAATCTGAGATGTTGGAGTATCTTTTGATAGTGTGATAACTAAAATGGTCTTACCTATAATAAAAGAGATTGAGACAGAGATCTGAGCCAAGGGTTCTTTAATAAAGGGTCTATGGTTCCCTCTAATGAAGTGGACCTCAGACCTTCCTCATGATTTGAGATACCTTCTTCTTCTAGGGCCCTGAATTTATAGGGCTTGGTATCTCAAACACAGAATAATTTCATTGGCTGACATGTGATGCATAGGATCAAAGGCAAAACAATATATCAGCAGGGTCATGAATTGGGCAAGGCAGGAAAGGTCTTTTGCTGACTAGGTGGTTTTAAGATGATCATAAGATAATCTGCTTATTTTGGATGCAAGAGAGAGAGAGAGGTACAAAAATAAATTGGATGACTTCCATGTAGTTGAGTCACCTCTGCCACACTGGACTTTGTCACCAAGACAAGGTAAAACAAACTTCCTATGATTGTGCAGATGATCTCAGCATCTGCAGTTTATAACTCTGGGACTTTATTATTTATAGCTTATAATCACCACTTCTATGGAATCATATCAGATTTATTGATACTGATTAGAATTTGAATAGGGGTCCTCAATCAGTAAATCAGCTTTCTTAGTAGGGATATTGAATCAACTTCTGTTCTGATTTGTTAACCACCACCTCTGGCTAGTGGACTTCAGAAGTTTAATTCTCCTTATCTTTTGGAATTCTCATCTCCTCCAATCTCTTTTACCTAGAGAAAAACAGAAAAGAAATAGGCAAAGAACAGAGGACACATTCCAGCCTTGCATGGGGAGGGCCTAAGATTTCTTCACAGCACTGCCTCTTTCATCTAAATAGCAACCAGGCAGGAAAGAGAAAACAAAACAAGGGACAGGTGCTCCTTGATGATTATTGCTTTTTGAATTCACCCCAGTTCTGGTTCTTTAGCCAAAAAGCAATCTGATTCCTCATTATATTAAGAGGCCAGTATCAGCTACAGAATGTCTTTTGGTGCTCTAAATTGGGGAGCAGGACACTGCTGTTATATATGAGCAATTCTTCTAGAAAGCTGACTCCTCAGCCTTTTCTATCTAGGGGACTGCATTCCTCCTCACTTGTTCTTCTCCCTGCTGTGTGAACAAAGTCTGTGAGGATAAAGGGTTATTTTGAAGGAATGGAAGTTTACTAAGAATTGAAGTGGTAATTTCCTTAATTTTTCTGATCTAACAATCTGTCGTGTTTTAAGTATGGGTCATAATAGAGATTTTTTATGGTTTTTATGACATTGTCCACTAGGGATAATCTTTATAAGTGGCTAGTGTTTGAGCTGTAGGCTGGCAGCCTTGAAGTCCTGTGAGAGGCAGATTTCAGATATCAGGAATGTTAATCATTAGAATGAACTAAGGTCTGGTAGAAGTGAATGTTAAGGATGAGTGCCTTGCTAAATGCCAAGTGGATGGAAGTAAATGCTAGGGATGAGCAACCCATCATTGTGTTGAGGATGAGAGGAAGATCCAAGAAGAGAGATGCTCCTTTTTGGATTGGTTGAGATCATGACCATGGAGGGAAGAGAGAATACAGACCTGTGGCATTTATTTTCATCTTTAAACCTAAGGAGAGAGTAAAAAAAACATGAAATTAAAATAGCAAGATAATCTATCAATTCAGAGGGGCTCTCAATTGAATTTATGAAAGAACTGATAGATGTGTTTGTTGAAAAGCTATGGGCACCTTTTCGATTCATTTAATCCAACCTCTTTGGCCATGTATCTGTGGCATAATGAGAATGGAAACTTGTAACAAGGTTCCTATAAAGTCAATCAGTCACAGATTTTCAAAGTTCTGAAAGACCTCTTACATCCTTTAGTTCCACTTGTATCTGAGCAGGAATTCTCTCTGTAACATGACCATAAGTAGCAAATGTGGATTAAGTGATAAAGAGACTTTAGATCATGGTATATGAAGATCAACTGAAAAACTAAACTGGAGAAAGCAGCTAGGTGAAGTAGAATATAGAGTGCTGGAGTCAAAATCAAGAAACAATCGTTTAAAACCTGCTTCAATATCAGTGTAAAATGGAAAGATAATACAAGCTTTCTCTCAGGGATGTTGTGAGAATCAAATGAGGTAATATTTGTGAAATGTTATATAAATGTTAGCTAATATTATTATCTGTAGGTGGTAAGAATGCTATTTGAGGGGAAGCTAGATGGTCCAATGGATAGTGCACCGACCCTAGAGGCAGGAGAGAGTTTGATTTCAAATAGACACTTGATACTTATTATCTGTAAGTCATTTAACCCCACTTGCCTTGCAAAAAAGTCAAAATAAAAGAAATAAAAAGAATGCTGATTGAAAGATCTTGGGTTCAAATCCCAGCTCTGCCACATACTATTTGTGTGATTTAGGCAAGTCACTTAATCTCTCTGGATCTCAGTCTCCTCATCAGTAAAATGATGGGGTTGGATTTGATGAGTTCTTTAGATTTCTTCTGGTTGTACATTTTTGGTATATGTAGAGTCCAGTAAATGGAAATTCTACTGTAAATGTACCAAATACATATGATTTCTTGTTCAGGACTTGGTGAGGAAGTGTGTACACTTGGAAATTTTCCATTTTATCTTCCTAGACAATTAAGGAAATCAACTGTTTTCTTTGTGATTAGGTATTTATGTGCTTTGAATTATCAACTGCATTAAGTGTTTCTGATGCCTGAAAAATAGGCTTGTTTGGGTCATGAAATTTAATTCCAAGTCATGTGAGCAATCAGAGACTCTAGAAAATTCTGACAATCAGTGCATGTGATGGAAATACAGAACTTACATGCAGTCTAATATTAAGAGTTTGTTGTTAACTATTAAGGGGAAGGTTTGAAATGAGATTACTCAATGGTCAGTTCCTTGATTGCAGTCAAATATTCTTCACTATCCCCTTTGTGGATGGACAAATAAGATGTCAATACTTCTATTGAGTGAAGTGATTGGTGTGAAAGTTTTAGAGTTAACTGTCTTCAGGATACTTTTTGCAATTCCAGATTCATGTTAATAACAACTTTCATTTATGTAGTCTTTCAAGACTTATAAAATGTTTTCTACTGTTTAAAGTAAATGTCACAATCTTTACCTTCATTTTATGGAAGGTGAGGTTCAGAAAATAGAAGTACCTTACCTAGGATCACATGTCTAGTAAGTATCTGAGCTGGAATGGGAACCAAGGTTTCCTAAATTCAAATGTTCTTTCTAGTACATTATGCTTCCAGTTTTCATCTTTTGCTGTGAAATTCTGTTAAAATGATGGTTTAAAATATATGTACTTTCTGTTTTTTATATACCATAGTCTTTTCATAACCCCCTTCCAAATTTCCATAATTGAATATTACCTTTTAATGAAGAAATCAATTAAACAAACCTAATTGGCACAGTGACTGCTTCTGACAGTGTGTACCATTTTCTGCAGCTTAACTCGGTGCTCTAGCTTACTCTCTGATTATGAGTTGAAGAGAAGGGCCCAACTTGTCTTGGCAAGAGGGAGTTTCTCCTTACATTCCCTATACCAATGTCATTACCAATTTCTATACAAATTCTAGTTTCATTGATTTTGTTTTTAGAAAATTCTTTTAATTTAATATAGTTGAAATATTATGATAATTTATACCTATTGTTTGGCTAATAATCCTCTTAAGTAGTGCTATTGTACTGTTGTTCCTTTACTTGCATATTTAGATCTTATTTCCATTTGGAGCCATTGTGATAAAGAATGTGATAGGTAAGAAATTCTGGTCCAATTCTTGTTTCTGACAAACAGTTCTCTACTTTTACACGTAATTCTTGTTGAATAGGAATTTCTTTATCTAATAGTTTGTGTGTCTGTTTCTTTATTGAATGCTGAATTGCTATGATGGATTGCTTCAGTATTTACTTATCTAGCTTGGATGACCAATTTTTTTTTCTTTGTAACCATAGTACAATTATTAAGTAATTGTAGGCCTCCTTCTTTCCTCATTTTGCATTTTGGCAGGTACTAATCCATTTTCTTTTTCAGTTTTATAAGCATAAAATGTACAATAGTTTTTTAAAATAAATAATTCATTTTTATTTTCTCTGTTGTGAATTATTTTTGTTTTGTTGACTTTATTCCCTTTTTCCCAGGCATGATTTATTGATTTTTAAAGCAGTTTTTAATTTTGTTGTTCATTTCGGTAGGCTTATATTTGAAGTTTTATCTATTGTTCTATTTCTCAGGATTTCTTCATTTGAGCTATGTGGGATTTATCATTTTATTTTTATATTTAAAATTGAATTCCTAATTCATAAACTATTTAATTCTCTGTGTTTTCAGAGCTTTGATTTTTCCTCTGAGGACTGCTTTAGTTGCATCTTCAAAACTTTGTTTATTCATTATTATAATTATTCTGAGGTTATTGATGATTCTTATGATCTGTTCTTTGACTCAGTTATTGTTCTGAATGTCATTATACTGTAAATCTTCATATTTTTCTTGTTTTCTCTTTAAATTACTATTTTATTGTTTTGTTCTTTAAAGAATTTTTTTTGCCTTTTTACATTTATTTGTGATTTCTTTGCAATTTTGAGATGAGTAATTTTTGCAAAGGTATTGTTGATATTGGGGAAATATGCAAGTTTTAAATATTCCCACTTAGATTAAACCATATTTTCAAAATATAATTTTTCAATTGTCTATTCACCTTTACTATTATTACTAGAATGTATATGAGACTTTAAGATTTGTAAAGTGCTTTACATTATTTAATCAACAACAATTCTAAAGGGTAGAAGCAATTATTATACACATTTTAGAGATGGGGAAGTTGAGGCAGAGATTAAATGATTTCATGTGGAATAACTTCGCCCATTCTACCTCTCCTTTATCTTTCTCCCAGTACATTTCTTTCTCCCCCATTAACTCCATCCTTTTAATATTTTATTACCGTAAAATTCCCTCCTGTGCTTTATCTACATATGCCCTTTCTAATTGCCCTAATAAATGAGAAGTTTCATACGAGTTATCAGTATCATCTTTCCATGCAGAAATTCAGGAAGTTCAGCATCATTAAATTCCTCATAATTTTCCCTTCCCATTCACCCTCTCTATGCTTTACCTTAGTCCTATATTTGAAGATCAAACTTTCTGTTAAACTCTGGTTGTTTTATCAGGAAAGTATAAAAGTCCCCTTTTTCATTTAATGTACATATTTTCCCCCTGAAAGAGTATGTTCAGTTTTGCTAGGTAGTTGATTCTTGTTTGTAATTCAAGCTCTTTGGTCTTCCAGAATATCATATTCCAAGCCCTATGAGCCCTTAATGTAGAAGAGCTTGCTAAATCTTATCTCCATGATATTTGAATTGTTTCTTGACTTGCAAGTTCGGAAATTTGGTTATAATATTCCTGGAAGTTTTCATTTTGAGATATCTTTCAGGAGGTGATTGGTGGATTCTTTTAAGTTCTATTTTACTCTCTGCTTCTAGGATATAAGGCCAGTTTTCCTGGATAATTTCTTGGAAAATGAGGTCTAAGTTCTTTTTTTTTGGTTATGACTTTCAAGTAGTACAATAATTTTAAAATGATCTCGTCAGGATCTATTGTCCAGGTCAGTTGTTTTCCCCAATGAGATAGTTCACCTTTTCTTCTAGTTTTTATTGTTTTGGTTTTGTTTCATTGTTTCTTAATTTCTCACAAATCATCAGGTTCTCTTAGCTCCATTCTACATTTGAAGTTATTTTCTTCAGAAAACTTTTTTATCTCCTTTTCCATCTGTTCAGTTCTACTTTTTAAGGCATTCTTCTCATTTGGACTGCTTGTTTAATTTGAACCAAACTGTTTTTTTTTTTTTTTAATTTGTACAAGGTGATTGTCCAAGGTCACATAGCTAAGTAATTATTAAGTGTCTGGGGTCACATCTGAACTCAATTCCTCCTGACTTCAGGGCCGTCACTCTATTCATTGTACCACCTAGGTGTCCCCCCAAACTGTTTTTTTTTTTAGGTTTTTGCTAGGCAATGGGGTTAAGTGGCTTGCCCAAGGCCACACAGCTAGGTAATTATTAAGTGTGTGAGGCTGGATTTGAACTCAGGTATTCCTGACTCCAGGTCCGGTGCTCTACCACTGTGCCACCTAGCTGCCCCCAAGTTGGTTTTTAAGATATTATTTTCTTATTATTTTTTTTGGTATCTCCTTCACCAAACTACTGACTCAGTTTTCATGATTTTTCTGCATTGCTCTCATTTTCTCTTCCCAATTTTTCCTCTACTTCCATTACTTGATTTTCAAAATATTTTTTGAGCTCTTTCATAGCCTGAGACAAATTCATATTTTTCATGGAGGCTTTGAATACAGGAACTTTGACTATGTTATCTTTTTTTTATTAAGTTATTTTTTGCAAGGCAAATGGAGTTAAGTGGCTTGCCCAAGGCCACACAGCTAGTTAATTATTAAGTGTTTGAGGTCAGATTTGAACTCGGGTACTCTTGACTCCAGGGCTGGTGCTTTATCCACTGTGCCACCTAGCCTCCCCTTTGACTATGTTATCGTCTAAGTGTATTTTGATCCTTTGTGGGACCAAAGTAATTGTCTATGGTCAGATTTTTTCCCCCCCTTCTGTTTGATGATTTCTCCAGATTCTGACTTGACTTTTAAATCTTTGTAAGGTGGGGCTTTGCTTCTAGGGTAGAAGGATACATCTCAAATTTTGAGGAGTTTTGCAGTTATTTTCAGGAATACTCCCCAGGGATTTGCAAATTCTCAAATCCTCCAAGGTCTTCTAAGAGGCTATGACTGTTCTCCTGGTCTGTGCTCTGGTCCGTGGAAGAGTTCTGTAGCCTATGCCCTGGAACCGTGAGGAAGGTCCATGCTCTGCTATGCTTCTTCTCCTTTTCATTAAAAGTCCCAGACTGAGGCCTGGATCTGAGTATAGGCCAAACAACGGAGTTGTGCCTCAGGGAGAGCAAAGACACCTCTGCAGTCTCCCCTAACTCCCCCCTACTATCTGAGGGCTGAGCACACTGGAAGCAGCTGCCAGGTGGTTCTCCAGACCTGCTCCTAGTCCCCTGGGGTCAGGTCTGCACTGAGCCCTCTGCTGGACTGTGTTCATTTCTCAATCTGGTGAGGCTGAGTTTTCCTGCTGACCTTTCCAATTGCCCTTGGCAATCCCAAGCTGTCCTATGGGCCCTTTCCAACTTGCTGTAACAGACCCTTCCTATGCATCTTCCAAGTTGTCTTGGACTGGAAAATTGTTTCACTCAGTCTTTTTTGTGGGTTCTGCCACTCTAGAATTTGGTTATAATTATTATTATTTAAAGATGTTTGGAGTGGCTTGAGGGAGAGCTCATGGGAGTCCCTGCTGTTATTCCACTGCCACTCTGTCCATGAATTTAGGTAGAAAAATTACACCTTTAGTTTTCCAGGGTCTAACTGAATTTAGCATTTCAATCAACCAGGAATGTAGGCAACAGATATTATTCTGAGTGGGTTTTAGAGATTTTACCAGAGTGGGATCCAGGGTACAAAAAAGTTTAATAGTCCTTGGACTAGATTATCTCTAGTGTCTCTTATAGATCTACAAATCTGTGATGATTGAAAGTTTTGTAAAACTAGTATTGTGAAGTCTAAGGAGAATCATCTCTCTGCTTATTTAGGTCATTAAACAAATTAATAATATTTAGTGGATATCCTTTTCTCCACTGAGTTCCTTCATCCTCTTCCCAACTTAGTGTAGAAATAACTGAGTGCATAAAGGTCATGCTAGTTATTAAGAGAATGACTTGCAATTGTTCCAATCTTCTTGCATATTTGGACTCTCCTCCTGAGCTATGGTTTTCTTCATCTGTTCCTTTTCTTTTCTGATTCTCCCCCACCCCCAATCCTTTTATAGTTTTGGGAATGAACACACTTTTTCATGTGCTATCTATATTATTCAAAATGGGAAAAACTTTCAGTGTAGTCCCAAAAGATTGGTCATTAAGGGATGATTCTTTTCTATTTAACTTATAGAGAATGGAAATAGGAAGTAATGATGAAATTTCAGGTCTTTTGAAGTTGAAGAATTTCATCCTTTTAAATTGTTACTGAAGCATTCAAAGGACATCCCAGTATAACTTCTGAAAATCTATATTTGATCTTTTTTCCTAAAACCTTTAATTCTTCATAAACTAATTAATGTTGATGATGATGGTTGTACTGGGATTCATGTAATTGTGAAAGTTGAAAAAGGGGAAGGGTTTGGGGGAAGAGGAGAGTTTCTGGAGTTTGAGGTTAAGTTATAGATTCATTGTTCTTTAGGATTCTGATTTACTTTCATGGCTTCCAGAAGCCATACTGAATAAGGGTTAAACTTCAGTGGCTTATATTATTCTCATATCACAAAGTGGAGAACACAGTAGGAGCTCAGAAAAGCCTTATGGGTTAATTGATGGATCATGTGTCTCTTAAATTCACAAGTATGGTGTTTTTTTCCCTTTTTCTCTGAGAAGCTCTATAGATGAAGTAGGGGCTGGTATTTACTGGCAGTGTGATCATGGACAAAAAAGAGCCTCTAATCTTAGCTGTAAAATGGATATGACAATGGATGAACTTAATTATTCATATTTTTATGATGTTTAGTTATTTATACTTTTCTATATATTTCTTTAGCTCTCAAGATCTATGATTAGCCAGAATTCTGCTAGGTTGTCTATATGCCTGTTACAAGGATGTAGGTAAGGCAATACTCTACTGTGGTGCTGATATGCAAAAATAAGAAGTTTTGGGAAGACTTGAAAAATCTGGCCTTGGTTTAGATGAATTTTCGTTCTCTGGATATTTGAACCTACAGCATCTAGAACAGTTTCTGGCACAAAGAGAAATTCAAATAGCAGTGAAAGGAGTGCTGGGTTTTGAGAAGGAAGGTCTAATTTCAGATCCTGTCATGTGACTTTGGGTAACTCACTTGACCCCTCAGTTATTGTTTCATAATCTATAAGATGGAGATAAATAATAGCACCTATCCCACATGGTTGTTGTGAGGGTTAAATGAGATAATAGGTAATATTATCTATAATATAACTCCTATTAATATAACTAATAATTACCTATTAATAGAAATATTGACTATTACTATAACTAATATTACCTGTTAATAAAACATTAATATATCAGTTATATTAATTATGACATATGTAATTAGTATATAATTGATATAAGCAATATTAATATGTTAATAAGATAAATAGATAAAATACTTTCCAAACTTTAAATTGCTATATAAATATTAGTTATCATTAGAAAGTGCTTGATCAATTCTTGTTTATTGATTGATGTAATGAGATTCTCATGTGAGATCTGAAAAGGGCTGACCCTCTTCAGAGTCATGGGTCTGAATTCTGGTGGATCTCATTCAGTTCTTTACTATTTTTAGACTGAGGACCAAACATCAAGGTTTCCTTTAAGGGGGCTTCTAGGAGAGACCTTAAATACAAATATGCTTCTGGCTGGGTTGGAATGGGACTCAGTCAATGGGGCTTCCATTTCCTCATTGGCTATCCTTTGGAAATGTAATATTTGATTATCATAACTGAAGCAGCGAGAGAACAGACCAGACCTTTTTCAGTTCACAGAACCCCAATTCTTTATTAATCACAGCTTGCTCACAATGACATACAGGAAAATAGCACTAATGAAGAGGAGAATATGCAGGCAGCAACCTTGAGAGGAGGGGTTTAGGGGAAACAACTTCAAAACTGCGAATGTTTTTGAGTGGGTGTGTTTGGTGAGTCCCGTAGTTGGCAACGAGTGCCTGTCTAGCCCTATAACTGTTACAGCCCTCATGATTAGAGATATCTTTTTAATGAGGCAGGGTCCCCTAACACTGATGGAAAGGCCAGCTTTGAATGGAAGTCAGCAGTGTGTAGGAGTGTATATGTAAGTGTGAATATGACTTAAATGCAACAACCAGCTCACAGGTTCCAAGTTGAAAAATATTCAGTAGCATCATATACTTGTACTATATGTAATAGCATAAAAATGAACATCATCAATCATGGCATCCACAAATAAGCCACCTGACACATTAATTAATTCATTCCATCAAAAGAACTTAAACTAGAGAATTAAACCCACTTTTATGAAGAGTGTTTTATGGCTGTATTTGTACCATTTAGACTTTGCCATGTTCAGCACTTTATAGCATTCAGCTTTTTGCTTCTACTCAGATCAATCTCAACTATCTTTCCAACCATCCTTTATCTAAATTTGAAGTCACATTTGTTGCCCATAACCCAATGAAAGCAGCAATGAATGCAAAGATTATCAATTTGTCTGTCTTAGAATTTTTCTGTTGTCTCTAGGCTGTTAAATAGATTATGAGCATACAAATGTCAAAGAGCTATTTATTTGGATGGTTTTCAGGTGGAATCACAACTCCTGTGATCTAGTTATTGTCTTAACCAAGCTCAGAGATTATGAAGCATTCTATAGGCATGATTGGTCTCTAGCACCATAACCTACTACTGACCTCATTGTTCTGTTGGAATGAAAAGTGCTGGGAATGGAGTTGGACGTGGGGAGCTTCCAAAAGAACAGACCTAGCAAATTCAATTGAGTGGAAAGAGACAACATCAAAAGCCTGTTACAGGACATGTAAGATTATGAAATAACTTGCATAATGCAATACTTGTATTTTTTAACAAAAATGTAAGTATTTACAAAATAAGATCCAAGGTTTTTTAAACATCAAGCAAATCATTCTGCAAAGAGACTGCATTGTTTTTATTTTTGTTTGTTTTTATAATGAGTTCTTTTTTTTTAAACCATGTCATACATTTTCCCATACTGATATCGCGTGATCCATTATAATATAGGCAGGGGAGTTTACTAGAGATGGGGATATGTTATGTCCACCATTATCTTCAGCCAGACAGTTCCACCTGGAGCTCCTTGTTCCTACGGACCTCTGCAGCATGCCTCTCCTGGAAAAAAGAAAAGAGAGAAATGCCATAAGGGGATAGCATGGTGTAGCAGAAATAATATTGACCTGAGATTCAAGAGATCTGGCTTCTATGCCCATTTCTAACAACTGACCAGCCTAGGACCCTATGGTCAAGTTGCTTTATCTTTTGAGCCTTAATTTCATCAAATGTAAAATGAAAGGTAGTTGTATCTCTGAGGTTCCTTTCTACACTAACATTCTATGCTTAGAAATTCTCTAAGAACATGATTACGTGGATAGAGCAAGGGTTTTTAACCTTGCTTTAAGTAACTTATTTGTAATTCTACATATTTTATTTTTATTTTTATGAATGTAAAAATATTATTCTGGGGGTTGGGTGGGTGATGGCATAGTCTTTACCAGTATGCTGCAGGGTCTATGACAATCAAAAACTAAGAACCCCTGGTCTAGATTTCCCTATACATTCTTCCAGTTCTATGATTCTATGAATTGATATTCTTTGAGATTCTCTCCAGTTTTTTATCCTACAATGTTACAAGGCATAGTGTTTGACCCCAGGAGGATTCACTATCTACTTTTTTGGTACATTTTAAACTTCAATTATTTGAAAATATGGAAATAACATACTACTTTTAATCCAAGTATCTGTCCCATTTATCTAGCCAGTTTCAGAAGAAATGAAAATTTGGGTCTAATGAAATCTCATAGCAAGCAAGCTCTCTTAGGAGGAAGAGCACTGGATTTGTAGTTAAAGGAACTGAATTCAAATTCTAATTCCAACTTAAAACTTATGAGTCCTTGGGTAAGTCCCTTTACCTCTCTAGGTCTCAGATTTCTTATCTATTAAGTGGCAGACATGGCCTAGAAAATCTCCAAGGTCCCTTTCAGTCTAAATTTATAAAAGATACTATATTCCTGCATTCTCATAACACTTAGGAACTGTATATTGAATATATTTCATGGATTAAGTAAGGAAGAAGCTGAGAAATAACCCAATTAATGCAACCTTTAGGGAAAACTTTTAGATGTTGTGTCTTATACCATTTGCATGTGCCATAACTATTATTGAGTGAACTGTTATTTCTCCTTATGTGTCCCTTGCACAAGTTATTTATCTAATATCATTGAACTTCAGTTTCCATTTTTAAAAATGAGAGAATGGCACAGCATGATCTCTAAGGTCATTCTAGTTCTAAATCCTTTGATCCTGTTATCAATATAAATGACAAGGGATTTTATAGATTCATTCTTTTGTGACTGAACACTCATGAACACATCTGAGCCCATCTGTTATATCAGATTTTTTCATTTAATTACATTTTTGTAGCTGTAAAACGAAAGGACTATTACTTTAATGAGCTATTTCCTAGGCTATAGAAACAACCTCCATATTAGAGCCAGCTGTCATAATGATATCTATTATAGACAATATTCCTGTATCATGTTCTACTTCTCCAATCTCTGTGTCTTCTGGACACCTGGAATGGCTTCAATCACAGCTTTCCATTGAGGTCTTTCTCTTTCTTTAGAATTCATCATGCTTCCCTTTATTTTTACCTCCTCTCTAATACTGCTTAAGTTGAAAGTAAATACTCCTTTTCATAAAACTCTCATTTTTCTCTAGGGAACTTCTCTTAGGCACTTATTATATCTCTGAAAGTTATTTGCATGCAAATCTTATCTTATTGAAGCCTAAGGTCAAGAACTGTGTTCACTGCTTGTAAGAAGGGCTTTAATGAATGGAAGCTGAATGAAAATGTTGAATCATAGTTTGCAAGAAAGTGAAACTGAAGTAGATAACGTTTTATTAATAGAAGTCAGGGATGATTTCTACAATGACCTAGGCAGGATGGTACAAGTTTTTACTGCCTGTTACCAATGAGGCTAAGGCTGGGGGGATTACTTGAGCTCAGTTGTTCTGAGCTATCAAGGAATGTCTGCACCAATTCTAGTCATATCAAGATTCTTCCTAAGGAGAAGTAACAGAGTTCAGGTTGGAAATGGAATAGGTCTTATGTTGATCAGGCCTGGAAGAGACCACTGTATTTTCAGCTTGGTGAAATAAGGAAATCAAAAAGAAAGCAAGAAAGCAAGAGAGAAAGCAAGCAAGCAAGCAAGCAAGCAAGCAAGAAAGAAAGAAAGAAAAAGAAACAAAGAAGCAAAGAAACAAAGAGAAAGAAACAAAGAAAGCAAGAAAGCAAGAGAGCAAGCAAGAAAGAAAAAGAAACAAAGAAAGAAACAAAGAAAGGAGACAGAAACAGAAATCAAGAGAGCAAGCAAGCAAGAAAGAAAAACACAGAAAGAGAAACAAAGAAAGAAATAAACACAGAAAGAGAAAGAAACAAAGAAAAAACAAAGAAAGAAAAAAGAAATGAAAAATAAGGGAAGAGAGAGGTAGAGAGGAAGGAAGGAAGGGGAAAAAGAAAGGAAAGAAGAAATCAAGAAAATTACTATGAATCAGGGTAACTCCCAAGAGAAGGTATGATCTACAGAAAGGAATCCTGGCGAAGGTCACAGAGAATTTGAGTTCAAATTTGCTTCTGAGAGTTTTTTAGTAATGTGATTTGGGACAAATAATTGAATTTTTAAGATTGGAAAAGATCTTAGAGATCATGCATTTCAACCCCTCCTTTTGATGATGAGGTTAAGTGATTTGCTTAGGTAGTAGAGCTATAATTAGAACTTTGAGTCTCATTTTCCTCTGAGTCTCATTCCTCAATATCTTCTTTCTTTATAGTGCAGGATTCTTGTGAGCTCAAATGACATAAAATATGCCAGGAAGATTTTAAAACTGCATAATGTAGGATGATGGTAATGCATACGCATATATATATATATATATATATATATATATATATGTATACACACATACATATAACCATCATTTTAAAGATTTTTCTTTTTCTTTTTGCAAGACAATGGGGTTAAGTGAATTGCCCAAGGTCACATAGGTAATTATTAAGTGACTGAAGTTAGATTTGAGCTCAGGTCCTCCTGACTCCAGATCTGGTGCTCTATCCACTGTACCATCTAGTTGCTTCTTATCACTATCATTTTAAAGAAATAAAAATCCACGTGAAACAGTGTGACAGAGGAGCAATTTATATATATACATCACTGTGGGGAAAGGACTATGGTAGAAAGATATCAAAGCTGAGATCTTTTATTTTACAATTAATAAAAGAACCCCTTTATTAATTTTTTGAGTACTCCAACTTTAAGATGACAACAATGGTACTGATTTTAGTTCAGAATCATATTGCCTTCAATTTTTAAAGAAAGCCTACATTTAGCTTATTTTCAGCTTCATAGATTTTAATAGTGCTTTGACTGAAGGGGTAAGGCACAAAATTGCATCTAGGCATCTGGATCTTTAACAATATTGCTCTAAATTGTCATATTTAAATATTGACAAAAATGTTAGTGATTAATAGTTATGCTTTGTTGTATTTTTGTAAGAAGACACAGTTGACATGATTTGACTACAATCATCTATTTTTGTGACTCTCTCTAATTTATTCTATTTATCACTTGTTTGTTCATAGTTGTTTGTATATTGTCTCCTACATTAGACAATGGACTTGAGAGCAACGACTGGTTTTTCTCAGATGTTGTTTTCTGGGCTTTTTTTCTTTGCCTTTTTTTTGTATCCTTAACACTTAGCACAGTGCCTGGAACATCACAGGTGATGTTGATTTTACTTGTTCTTCAAGTCTGGAGAAAGTCTGGCTAGTAGATCCATATTACCACAGTAAGGTACCATTGTTTTCTTGTAGGCAGCTATGCCAACTGTGGACATAGCTTTCAGAAAGAAATAGTATTTGAAAGACATCAAAAGGCACAATATTCATAATTATTCTACTAAGAAAACAGCTTGCATGATTCAGATAATTTTTGAAAAGTTCCCCCCTACAAAGTTGTAAATTAACTGAAGGAGGAAAACTCTTATTTGCCACAGGAATGAACACATATGGTCTGTGAGCTAGAAACTCAGCAGGAAAAAGGTAAATACCTCTCTCTATGTAAGTACATCTGAGGTTCTGGCAGTTTTTACTTTTTTCTTCAGATACTTCATGGCTCCTTTGGTGGTAAATTCTTGACCAGACCTCTCTTTAGAGCTGAATCCTGAACTATCTTTTATTTCTATACTCATGAAATCATGAATTCAAATAGAGCAGAGTTTCCTCTTCTCCCCCATTCTATGAAACCAGTAGGGAATTATAAAGCAGCATTATCTTCTCTATTAATCTTTGATTCTACTAAAATATTTGATATGATGAGTAGATCCCATAAGATGTTAGCTTCATGATAATAGGGATAGTTTCATTCTTTGTCTGTATATCCTGCACCTCCCTCCCTCTTTCACCTTCCATCCCTTTCCCTCTAATACACACACACACACATACATACACACATATGTGTGTGTGTGTATATATATATATATATATATATATGGCATTTAATAAATGTTTGTTGATCAGTTAGTAAGGAAATTTGACTACTAGAAGAAAGCTCATCAAAGCTCATAGTTAATGTTATCTTTTTTACATTCATTTCCCATCGTCACTGGAATGAAAGAGGGTGGTACAATGCAGCTAGTTTTGCTTATACTTTGCTCAGTCTGAACCCAGGGATATAAGAAAGGAAATGAATTACATTGAACTTCTGTGCTGATGAGAATGCTTAATATAAGGGGAAAAACATTGTTTTTAAGAATCAGAAAAACAGTATTCTAGTTTTTGGGTCAAACATCAATGAATTGTGTGACCTTGAATATGTCACAGACCATTTCCTGGTCTCAGTTAATTCATTTGTAAGATAATGAGGCTGAAATTAATGACCTTTAAAGTGATTTTCAGCTCATAACATTACATGATTCTATTTCAACTCAATATTTCAACTCTATCAACAGAAGTCTTGTAACATCCACTTACAAGGTTCTTCATGCTATTGATTGTATGATTGAATTACAAACTCAAGATGATACATAAGTCATTATGGATTGCTCAGCCAAGATCACATATCCTGAAGAGGACACTAGTTGGTATCATGGATGATTATAAACTGAACTGTATCAGGAATAATGAGTATAAGACACTTTGCAAACTGAAAACACTGTATAACTGTGAACCATTATTATACATTTTATTACCTATATACAGCTACAAAAATGAAAATTATCAGGCTAGTTTACTTTTTTTCAGGCTTCTTACTTTAGAATGATGAATACGAAAAAACTCAACTCTGAAAGGGTTGAACTTGAATCACTCATAAAAACAATATATGAAATATTGGATAGAGACAAAAAGACATAGTGAGTTGGCATCAAGCTGCCTCTGACACAAACTAGTTGTGTGACCTTGAGCCAATTACTTAAGCTATCAGTGTCCTTGGCAACTCTTTGGAGAAGGTGCAGCTCTGCATGGGTATGCATTTTATCACCCAGGAATCCTTTACATCATGAAGTTACAGTTCTAATTCCTATCTCTGTCTCTATTTGGATATTGGCTACCACTGTTATTTGTTTTTGAGAAGTTTCATCAGTCACTCATGACTTATTCAATGACACTGATGGGGTAGTTCTACTTTCTAATTAAGATTTTGAAATAAAAATAACAAGGGAAAGAAAAGACCAATATGTACACAGCAAATGTAAGTAGGTTACAGCTAATGGAACTTGATGGTGGCAGGTTATTTTATTTTATTTTTTTTTGCCTTTCTTTGTATCTTTAAACACTTAGCACAGTACTAGCCATATACCAGATATCAATAAATCCTTGCTGATTTGACTTTTGTTTTTTTCAAGCTTGGAAAATGTCTAGCTGTTACTACAGTAAATTACCACCATTTACCTGCCTTGTATAGAGCACAACCCTTGGAATCAGGATGCCTAGACTTGAGGTCCAGCTTTTGCTCTCGATTAATTGCTATATGACACTAAATAAGCTACTTTACTTCTATCTGCTTTTGTTTTCTTATCACTGCAATGATCACACTGACATTTTTTTTATTTTACAGGATTATTGTGAGACTCAGAGGAGATAATATATGTAAAGTACTATTCAAATTAAGCTATTATTGTTGTTTTTGTTATTAACGTGGATATGTGATTATGAGTAGAAAATAGAGGTAACTGGATGGTGCTCGAAGTTGTCTCTTGGGGGAAAATATGGCTGAATTTTATTCTCTCTCAGAAAATATTTAGTTTTATTATTGCTACTATATTATAATATACGATGCTATTAACACTATAACAGCAGCTATAATGTTCTCTATTTAGAAGTGCTACATTATTAGAGGTGTAATGAACAATCACAAGTAAATAGTTTGTTTTATTTTGCATTTAATTTATGCAAACATTTAATTTTTAACATTTTCATGGGACACCTAAATGTGATTACTTAGATTGAGAGTCCTTTGGCTATGAATGGAAAGAAGTAGTCTTGATGAACCTGCTCAGTGCTTATATTAAAGCTGCCAGGATACCTTGTTCTCACTACTGTAGATAAGATTGTTTTTTGTCTCATAAATCAGAGATGGTTCATCCTGAAAGTCCTTAGACTTGATGAATTCAGGAAGAACAACATGTCCCTCAACTTTGCCTGGACTCTAAATAGTATGTTCAACAAGACCTCAATTCTTAATAATAAGATTAATAATGGGGGCAGCTAGGTGGTGCAGTGGATTGTGCATCAACCCTGGAGTCAGGAGGACCTGAATTCAAATCTAACCTCAGACACTTAATAATTATCTAGCTGTGTAACCTTGAGCAAGTCACTTAACCCCATTACCTTGCAAAAAACAAAAATATATAATAATAATAATAATAATAATAATAATGCTAGCAGTTATTTACATAGTTTTCAAAGATTTGCAAAATGCTTTGCAAATATCTCATTTTATCTTCACAACAATCTGGAAGGTTGGTGCTATTATTTTCCTCATTTTTATAGATGAAGAGACTGAGGCAGTCAAAGTGACTTTCCCAGGGTCCCACAGCTAAATGTCTCAGGTTGAATTTGAACTCAGGTGTTCCTGAATCCACTGTGTTATCTAGCCCCACCACCTCCTCCTCTCCTCCTTTCCTGGGGCTGCTATTGTCTTTTTTAATTCTACTCCTTACTATAATGCTGAGGAAATGGTGAGAAATTTAATCTAGGTCCACTGAAGCAAGTAACTTTAGTACATGACCAACATGTATTATTCCCATTACTAAAAGGGTTTTGAGTTAAAATTGGTGCAATGTACTAAATACCTTTTAAAAGAACTGAAATATTATCTCATTTGATCCTCACAGTTTGATGCCATTATTATTCTCATATTGTAGTTGAGGAAAGTGAGGAAAATAGAGGTGAAGTGATTTGCCCAGGGTTGTCATATACTAGCCACCAACTTTGAAGAGGAAATTTAGGTGTAGTCTGCAAAGTGATTCAAACTCCCTTCTCTCCCTCACCTTCACTAAGATATCACTATAAATTCATTTACATTGCTAAGAGTAGAAATTGTGACAGGTGACTTCATTTATCTGAACATCTCTTTGGAGTTCTTTCTTTGTGCTAAAACTGGAGCAGTCAACAAATTCTTTCTTTACCTTGCTGATAATTCCATCTTTCAGAAAACAAGTTAAGTGATGAGAAGAACTTCTATTTTGGTTCTTATTCTTACTAATAAGGAAGAACTGATCGGTAAAACAAATGATGGAAATCAAGGAGGATTGATTACTATCTTAGAATTTATTACTTAACTACCTTAGAATTTATGATTCACAAGCTGGGAATTTCTGGGCCTAATGTGATATGTATTTTAAATTTTTGGATTTGAATATTAAAGATTTCAGAAAACCAGTGATTGCGATCCTAAAGCCTGAAAATATAAAATGAAAATTAGCACAAGAGGGATGAAAGTTTCTTGAGAGTGGAATTTTGATGTCATGGCAACAATGAATTAAAATGAATAGAATAAGTTAAAGATTTCTGAAGAGACCTGTATGGTGATTTTGGGAAATCAGTGACCATTCACTATTTAAAAGGCCATGTACAGAATTCTGAAGCAAGGATAGGTTCTGAGGACTTTTTTTTCTTTTTTAGGTTTTTGCAAGGCAAATGGGGTTAAGTGGCTTGCCCAAGGCCACACAGCTAGGTAATTATTGTCTGAGGTCACATTTAAACTCAGGTCCTCCTGACTCCAGGGTTGGTGCTCTATCCACTACACCACCTAGCTGCTCTAGTTCTGAGGACTTCTACAGAAGATCTGCAAACCACAATATGAGATAACAGGTAGAAGTTAGTATAAATTGAAGCTTTTAATAAATGCCTAAAAAAACAAAAAGTTTATTTTAAAAAATTCTATGTTGGGGATTAATGAAGGGTCAGGGAGGTATAAGTCCCTTTCTTGGTGTAGACTGATCATTTTTCTCTACAAGAGAAATCTTCAAACTGTCAAGAAAAATGGCCAGAAAAGAATGGAGACCCAGGATAAGTCAGATCGATAGGAAGACATTTCATTGCATGTGATGAACTCAAGTCATGTTAGCCTGTGTGAATGAAAACTAAGAGGACAGAAAGAACTTGAATATATGATTGATGAATTACTGCTCATGATTGTGAAGGAACTATGACATGTGGAAGAAATGCCATAGAACTGGAGAAGAAAAGAAAGGGAATTCAAGGCTTCTAGAATTCAACATACCTCAAATTTTCTCTAAAATACTTCCCTCTAACTTTCTTAAGATAACACCATTCTTCGAGTTATTCAGAGTGATTCTCTTCTCTCTTTTATACGTTTTACAATTATTTGCTAAATCTTCTAAATTTTATCTCCACATTTGCTTCATTTGTTTTCTTTTGATACTTTTATCATAATTTAGCTCCTTCTCACCTCTTTGCAACAGCCTCTTAATTGATCTTCCAGCCTCAAGGTATTTCCCCTATGCAATTCAACCATAATATAACTGCTAAATTGATATTTCTGAAGCAAAGTTTGATCATGTCATTCCCCCGATTCATGAAGTTCCAAATGGCCTGACAACTTGCTAATTGCTAGTCATCTATGTGGAAATCATTTTGTATTTTCTTCCCTGCATACATATTATAACTTCAATAAATGTAAGCTATTTGAGGGTTTTGTTTTTTGTCTTTATTTCCACAGTGACTGTTGCAAAGGTGGGTATGTAGTAGGTGGTTAATAAATGCTGAATGAACAAATCCTTTAAGGTATAGGCTTGAGGGTTTGACTTGATAACCTGTAAAATTTTTAGAATGAATTATTTTTAAAAATTTTACTTTTTTAAGACAATAGGATTAAGTGACTTGCCCAAGGTCACACAGCGGGGCAATTATTAAGTGTCTGTGACTGGATTTGAACTCAGGTCCTCCTGACTCCAGGGCTGGTGCTCTATCCACTGGTCCACCTAGGTGCCCCTTAGAATGAATTATTTAAAGGACAACCTATAAACATTTAGAAAAGGGGTAAGTGATTGCTACGAATCAAGAGGGATTTATGAAAAACAAATCATGCAAGTCTGATTTCATTTTCTTTTTTGAGATAGTTACAAGTGGTCCAAGTAGATAAAGAATATCTCATAATTATAATTTGTTAGTGTGGATCAAAAAAGAGAAGACTTTTGGTGGTGATAGGATGACTGTCAAATATTTAAAGAGTTATCTTGGGAAGTGGTATTAAATTTGTTGATAGATAGCAAGGAGAGAAATAGGACCAATGGATGAAAATTATAGGGGAAGAGATTTTAACTTATCATAAGAAAAAAAACTTAAAAATTTTTGTTTTATAAAAGTAGAATTGGATTCCTTGATATACTATCAGCTATTCATCAAAGAAAATCTTCAAGCAGAGAGACTCAGGATGTAGATAAGATTTGGGTAGGGATGGACTATGGTTTCCTCTAACAATTTATGAAATTAATTTTTCAAGATTCCAAGAACAGTAATATATTTTAATTTAGCCAAGTAGAATATCCATGAACTAATTTTGACTTTATTAATTACAGTTTTGAACTCTGAGTACAACAATTTAGCTCCTTCTATTTACGTGATTGAAGTAGATCAGCCTAATGAAGAAATATTTGTGCTATAGTTTTTATAAATAAGTTCTTTTCATCTACTTTCTTCCAGGAATTGAACTTTGAAATGAATGGCGATATGACTTAGAGAGATGAAGTAAAAGGGCATATCACATTTTCCTTCTGAGGTAGAAAGAGAAATGACTACAAAACTAATGGATATTACAACATAATTTGTGACCACTAAAAAGAGAGAATGCTTAATCTGCTGAGAAGGCCTTTTTGATAGTTACATGTTCCTTTAGTTGATATTCTGAAAGTTCCTTTAGTGGATATTCTGAAAGATTTCTGGGTTTTTGTCAATCAATAATATGAATTGTATATCCAGTCACAGTTAGAGCACTATTATCAGACATCAGCCTGGGACTTGTAATTCAATTCATAGAATCATTGATTTAAGGTTTAAAGTGACCTCAAATGTTATCCAGTTCAGTGATGTCAAACTCAAAAAGAAACAGATCATTGAAGGTTGCATATTGGTTTAGAAAACCAGAAATTAACATTATTTGTTTTATCTTGTATTTTTATTTATTTTGTAAAAAGATTACACAATTACATTTTAATCTGATGCTAGCTGGGTACTCTCCTGCTTGGGAAACAGGGGCTGATGCTTTTTGACATATATATAGTTATATAGAATAGTTAAAATTGTTAAATGCCATGAAAAATATTGTAAATCAGGTACTCCAAACTCTCTGAAAGTGTCTCCTTTTTTCATGCATTAATTTTGTGTTCAAGGAGGAAAGAGGTACAAAGTGCTAATTAGATAAAAATTCAATTGAGTTCTTATTCTAAGGTTTTTTTGGTCATATTTAGTTCTTTATGACCCCATTTGAGGTTTTCTTGGTAGAGATAATAGACCAGTTTTCCATTTCCTTCTCCAGCTCATTTTCTAGGTGAGGAAACTGAAGCAAACAGGGTTAAGAGAATTGACCAAGGTCACAAAGCTATTTGGGATCTGAAGTGAGATTTGAACTCAGGCAGATGAGTCTTCCTGACTCTTGACCTGGCACTCTATCTACTGTGCCACTTAGCATTGACAGGGCATCTAGAAATTCATTAAAGAGAAATTTATGAGATAGTTGATGAAAACTGAGAAAGGGAAAATTTTATCATTCCCATCTGGGCATGTCGTTGCCCTTGACAATGATTAAATATACTATTAGATGCGGCTGATGCATGTTGGGCTACGGAATACTAGCATGACTGTAACTATAGCTCATGTGGGCAAAACCATTAATCCTAGCACAAAAATCTTGCTTTTTAAGATTTATAACAGGAATGGCCATAAGCATTAACTTGGCTAAGTGATGATAATAACTCCACTGTCACATCTTCCTTGTTGGAAGATGTCAAATCTTCCAGTTCCTCTTTATGACATATAATTAAAGGTTGGTGTGGGTGAAAATTCACAATGAACTCACAATAAACTATTTTTCAAGGAGATAGGACTGAGAATGAGATTTAAACAATAATCATGGAAATAACTAACATGTGAAATTTTTTATTTTAATCTTGAAAAGGCATATTTCCCCTCCCCCACCCTCAATAGAATCTCTGCTTTTGGCCTCTGGTATAAAAATCATGATGTATGATCCATGTATTTCTAGGAGTGCTGTTTTATTCACCCAAGTGCATCATCATTTGTTCAAGCCTCAAATTTGTCCTTTGTTCAGAGGAGACCTGCTACTTGATGCTAGACAGTTATGGTAAAGTTGCTTCAGGAAGATCATTGGTGCATGAATATTCCTGCCTGGAGAAAATCACATTAGCTGAGATTATCTGAGGGTCTGTGTTGTGAGATGAAGTCCAAAAACTAGCATATAGTCCACAATCAGGAGTCTACTCCAGAAGGCAGAGTGATGTAGTAATTGGGGGGCTATTAAAGGGAGGTTATAATGGAAAAAAATCTGGTAAGGGAGTGGAGGGGTATTGAGGTGGGAAAGGAATTACATATAGGGATTGGGAAAAGATTTGTATTTTGCCAAGACAATTTGCCTCACCACTCTTTGGAAATATGGATCAAAAATACAGGCAGAAGAGGATAAATTATTTTGCAAATGGAACAAGAACTCTCTCTCTCTCTCTCTCTCTCTCTGTGATTTTACAACTATTACCATTCCCAAGGTGTCACTAATATAGAGTCTTCATTATGGCAGGATAGTTTGAGGACTCTTGGATTAAAGAAAAGCTCATTCAATTACCATTCCGGTTGCAAACTTTTACCTTTGGGCAGAGAACTAGTACATATAAGGAAATCCTAGTTGCCTTTTGTTGTTGTTGTTTCGATTCAGAAAGGGAAATGGAGGGGCAGAAGGAATGGCATGTTCTTTCTAAAGAAAGTCTACAATGACTACTCTGTTTCTCTCTTTCTTGCAGTTCTACCAGAATGAGCCTTGAGGTTTCCTGACCTCTCATCCAGTGTTATCAGCCACTGAACTAAACAAAATAGAAGGAAAGTGGCCAGCTCAAGGTTGCCCAGCAACCTACTTGGTGAAGGAGAGAGAGATTTTTCTCCTGTCTTATTGCTTGATGGTTCCAGAGCTGTCAAAAAGTGCATTCCACTGAATAATAAATTTTATTTTTTATTTTTAAATAACTAGGCATAAGATGGAGATAGGAACTGAACTTGTATTTTTCATGGTATAATTAATTTCAAGGGAAGACACTCTCTTTCAATGCAGATTAGCACCTCATTTCTGCATCTCATTATCTTAGAGAATTACAGAGATCACTGAGAGGTTAAATGATTAGCCAACCTGTATGTGTTAGAGAGGGGACTTGAATCCAGATCTTTTTGGCTTTAAGGCCAACTCTCTACCTACTGTGCAATATAGTCTCAAATAGGCATGGTAAAAGTAAATTTAAATGTTTTCATCATCCTAATTTTTAGTCTTTTCCCTGCATCATTATGATGATGAACCTCTTAATTTTCCTCTTCCCTGTTCTCTCCAATTTGATTCAGGTAATGGTGGGGTTCTACAGTTTCTATATTCTAAGGCCACATATACATCTTCCAGCAGCAAAAGCACCAAGAATTTCTTCTACAAGGATCCATTGACAAAAACACAGAAAAAGAGACAGAATTTATTCTAGCTCTTTTAGGCCTGCTGTCTCATTTGTTTTGGAGTTGAGATTTCTCCTATAGGATGTCAACAGCTGGAATTACTAGCTTCCTATTTCTCACAAGAATAATGTCCCACTTACCTTCTCTTGAAGGCGTTCAATAAGAGCAGCTAAATTAGCTTCACGGTTCTCTTTAATCTGTTCCATTTTCAGTATCAGTTTTTCCTCTGCCATTTTGCTGAAGTTGTTGTTCTCTTCCAAAGCCTTCTGAAGGACTTCTCTCTCATGCTCTCGCTTTTCTGCCAATTGTTTCAGCACCTGGGCTTCCTGAAACTGAGGGAGAAAAACACATTCCATTGACAATCCTCCAAATGCAAACCTGTCAGAAGAATGTGCTATTGACTTGGGGTGGAGAGAGCTTTATGAGAAATAATATCCCTCTATTCCTTCATCAATGTTGTTCAGTGAGGCATTGCTCAGAGTTTTTGCTAGCACACGGTTAGCTGGAGAAAGAATATTTTCAGCTGTGGATTTTTGCTTTGTGCAAGCTATCTTAAAAGAAGCAGAATTTAAACTATGCTGACTAGGTTTTAGACATAGCTGACAAGCATTTATACAACATAAAGTGCTTTAATTAATCATTGGATGCCAACATTCCATTTAGGTCAAAGAAGAATGGATGAGGCTGGGGAGAGTTCCGGCCTGTTTCCTGCTGCATTGTTCTTTGGCCAGCTGTAACTCCTTGCGGTGTGAACCTTTTAACTCTTACCAATCGGAATAGGGAAACTGACAGTCTTTTTTTTATAGTTCCTCCCTTTTTTATGAGCCTAATGTTCCCCTTTGAGTTCAGGATGGACAAGGTCTATTGGAGCACTCACAGACAAAGGCTTTCCTTTTAATGTCTCTCTTGGATGATTTGAAGGTCCTTGAAGACTCAATGGTCCCGGAGTAGGTGAGTGGTTGGAGTACAATCTCTTCCACCCCCCCCCCCCAAGGTTACCACTTACTAGGATTATGTGGTCTAACGAATGTGTTAGTGGGATAAGGTCCATTCAATTCAATAATCCATAGACTATCATAGGATTATAGATTTACAACTGGAAGGTACTATAGAGGCTATTTAATATGACCCTTTTATTTTAAAGATGAGAAAATGGCTCAGAAAGGGAAATGACTTGCCTAAGATCATATAGCAAGGAATAGCATAGCTGGGCCACAAATTCAAGTCCTTTGATTTTGGAATATTGCACACTTTCCCCAATTTAATACCACAAACATTAAATACCTATTACATGCAAAGTCTTAGGTTCTAGGGCTTCAAAGATGGAAAAATGACATAATCATGGCTCTTGGATGTACAGAAATAGGGTTTGAGGTTAAGACCGAGGAACTGTTTAGAATTATCCACCTCCTCCCTTTCCTCTCTGTCTAAATCCTTCCCAGCTGCTTAGGGCCATCTAAATCCAACCTCTTCTGAGAAGTCTTTTCTGGGGGGGGGGGTGGGGTTAGGTGGCTTAGTGGATAAAACACCTGCCTTGGAGTCAGGAGTACCTGGGTTCAAATGCTGTCTCAGACACTTAATAATTACCTAGCTGTGTGGCCTTGGGCAAGCCACTTAACCCCATTTGCCTTGCAAAAACCTAAAAAACAAACAAAAAAAGAATTCTTTTCTGGACTCCCCTCTAGACACGATCTCCTTCTTTACTGAAAATGTTAAAAAGAAATTTTACAAAGTAGAAAGTGATTACGTTAGTAGAAAGCCTCCAACAGAGACCTGGGAGATTCCTAAAGAGAGAGTGTCTATTTGAAAGAGGTGGCATTTGAGCTAGACTTTGAAGGAAGAGAAGACTTTCCATAGACTGAGAGAATAATGGAGGATGGAGTCTGTTCTAGGAAAAGGCAGTTATATGGAAAATGTCTAGGTGGCCAAGATCAGAGAACAGTCATTCTACTCATTCTACTCAAGCACATACATCAGACTCATAGCTACACTCCTGTCATTTCTTCACCCAGAACTGTCTCACCTCCACTCCTATTTCTGCTGGTCCAAAGGCTTGCTCTTAAGGAGCTCATATACTTGGTCTGACCATCCAATAAACTAATATAAGAGTATGAGAGGGAAGTGATGGGGCTTTCACCAGGGTGGTGGCAGGACTTCAGTTTGGATCCTGGTTCTGTCACTTCTTACTACCTGCATAACTGGCACATCACCCCTCTAAACTACAGTTTTGTTATCTTTAATATGACAAGGGATATATTACTACTAAGGTCCTTCTGACTCTACTCTTGTGATTTTGATTCATTTTTACCTTTTATATGTTATTAGTCACTCTCCAGAGGTGAAGAGTTTTCATCTTCCTATATCAAGTCTCATCTGCTCCTTGAAGTCTTGAGATTGGATTTGAGGATCTAGGTAAGTACAGTGGTTAGAACCTGGCCTTTTAATTAGGAAGACTTGGATTCAAATTCAACCCCATATTCTTACTAGTAGTGTGACCCTGGGCAAATTATTTAAACCATCATTTGCCTCAGTTTCCTCAAGTGTAAAATGGGATGTTGTGAAGAAAAAAATGAGATAATATTTGTTAAGTATTTTAATATTGTACCTGGTACATAGTAAATACTTAATAAATAAATGCCTATTCCCTTCTCATTCCCTCCTCCTTCCCTCCATTTGACTCTCTGAATGCCACAGGAACTCATCTTCCCTTTCTATAAACTCTATAAATCATTTCTTATTATCTGAGCCTCATAGTTTGGTAGTTAATGGGATTGGTTTTTCCCATAGTAGATTATAGAATCAGTCTTTTTGGAGCATTGTCATGTCTGATACATTTATATAATATTTTTGTATTAATCTTGAACCCTGCAGGTCAGAGATCATTTTTATATACCTATATATAAGGTCCATAGTATTGAGCATATTCAATAACTAAATACTGGTTTATCTAAGGAGTGGTTAGGGGACAGAAGAAAGAAGATCAATCTGGGGTTCTATGAGGGTTTTAAATTGAGCCTATCATGATGAGAAAGCAGAATCAATCAACCAATCAATCAAAAAGTATTTATTAAGTATCTAGTATGTACCAGACCCTGTGTTGGGCACTGGATATAAAGGAAAAAAAGCACAGATCATAAAATGTAGTCTCTGAAATTACACATATTTCTTTTAGATGGGGAAGGCAGATATTTCCTGATTCCCTGGGTGTCATCTAGATACTTGGAAAGATCTTTAAAGGCATTTTCCTACTAGCAAGAAGAAGTTAGTGAGCTTTGGAAAGATATAAATTATATCCAATGAATAGATAATTCATCAAGAGGGATCTGACTCATTGGTATATTTTTCCCTCATATCTGAAGCCCATTATCTCATGATTGCACTAAACAAGACAATAAGATGTGATAATTTAAAAATATGTAGGGAAATTCATGGAAATAACTAGTCTTATTTTTTGTTAACAATTCCACTAGATCAAAGTGAGGGAAAAGTCATATGTGATTCTGACACCCATCTTTAATGCTAGACTAGCATTGTATTTTCTGGGCAATCTCTTAGGCTTGGATTATGCTCTAGGATCAGTCTTCAAAAGGAATCCTTGTTAAAGGCAGTGTTGGACAATATATGATATTAATTTAGACAATTTTTGGCCTTTAAAAGTTAAAGCAGTGAGTGTTGTTGAAAGCCCTAATGGAGAACATTCTCTAACTGTGAGAAAAAAAAATCCAGTGAATTTTTTTTCACACTTCAGATAGTTTTCTAAACAGAGCATTTGATACCAAAACAACATTGAAATAGTGCAATCATTTGATCCCAGGCATTTGATACCCAAACATCATTGAAATAGTGAAGTCATTTGCGTCAGTGCATTCCACTGCTATTTTAAGATGAAATCTGTTCACCTCTGGAAAGGGTCTAAATAACATAATAAAGGTTAAAATGAATAACAGAACAGTAGCTATATAGTTAATCCCCCTTATTTTAAAGATGAAGAAACTGAAACTCAAAGTGGTGAAGTGATTTGTCCAGATTTGGCAGTAAGAAGTGAAAGGAAGCAAACTGAAGTCCTACCATCACCCTGGTGAAGGTTTATCACCTCTCTCTCTCTCTCTCTCTCTCTCTCTCTCTCTCTCTCTCTCTCTCTCTCTCTCTCTCTCTCTCTCTCTCTCTTTCTCTCTCTCTGGTTCTCTTGCAATAGCTAGTTGGTTGGTTGAATTAAGCATCTGAGCTTCTTGAGGGCAGAGAATATCTTCTGCCTTTCTTTGGATCTTGAGCTCTTAGAATAGATCCTGGTCCATGGTAGATATTTAATAAATGTATATTGATTGATTGACTGAAAAATATAGAATGCTTCCCACTGTACCATGCTGGAAGGAAAAAACAGGGAAAAGAGACAGGGTATCATTTCTCCTGCTGTTTGTCATCTCTGTACTCTCTATCAAAGGAATATCTATGTTCTTGGGGGGGGAGGGGGATCATGGTCAGATTCTCTTTGGCAAAATGGTGAAATCTATGGACTCAGAAAATGTTTTTATATACATCAAATAAAATACAGTATATTATAAGGAAACCAATTGTATAGAAATACTGTGAGCAATTTATATATATATATATAATGTTTATACATATATATACATACACATATATGTTTATATACATATACATATAAAATATATATCTGTACATATATATATATATATATATATATATATACATATACACACACAACAAGAATGTATTTGTATATGATATATTCCAGTATATGAGGCCACAATTCTTTGACTTAGAATTTTGACACTCAAAACTATTCTGATTTTTCTAATATTTTTCAATCAATGATAATACTAGGGGCAGCTAAGTGGCATAGTGGATACAGCACTGGCCTTGGAGTCAGGAACACCTGAGTTCAAATCCAGCCTCAGGCACTTAATAATTACCCAACTGTATGACCTTGGGCAAGTCACTTAACCCCACTACCTTGCCAAAACAAAAAATGATAATACTAAAATTAATTTTTTTTGCTTTTATATTTGTGATGACAATTTTTTCCTTCAAAAAGTCAAATAGTGAGTATACAAAAGTACACAAGAGACATAATCATGAGAAGAAAAATGAAAAGGTATTCTATAGATATATAGAATACGGCAGGTTGGTGGTGGGATAGATTTTTCAGATTTCTAGCCTTGTGGAGTCAAATTGAGTCTTTGAACATGAAGATATAGCTCTCACTATGAAATGGTCAGAGTGTAGAATTTGGCTCTATTCATGGGTTTGGTACCTTTAAAGTCATTCAGAATTAAATCAGGATCCAAGGTTTTCTGAACTGTACTTATTTAGTTCTTGCTAACAGTAGAATGGAAGACAGTGAAGAATGTGACTGTTTTCACTTGCCAACAGCCACGAAAAGTAGGGCAGGTCACTCCTCCCTGGGCACTGTTTATGTATTTGGATTACTTATATTACCTCTCTTACATACAAGAAAATGTCTATATCCACATTTGTGTTCACTGTCTATTATATATGGCTGTGACTACAATCTCTGCAGTGAAGTATAGAATGGGAGGTGTTTTAAGAGAAAAAAATTTCCATTCTTTCTCAATATTAGGATATATTTGTTTAATAACTTTTTCCTCCTAAGGGGAAGCTAGATGAGGTATTGGGTAGAGCAACAGCTCTCAAGTCAGGAGGACATAAGTTCAAATATGACCTCAGACATTTACTAAGTAAGCTATGCGATTTGGTCAAGTCACAACCCTGATTGCCTCACATCCAGGGTCATCTTCAGTTATCCTGATTTATATCTGGTCACTGAACCCAGATGGGTCTGAGGGAGGAAGTGAGACCAGTGACTTAGTATAATACTCCCTCACTCAAATACAATTCAATGTGCTTGTCATGGGCATCACCTCCCTGATGTCATAGTCTTCTTTGAAAATGAAGGAAAAGGGGCAGCTAGGTGGCACAGTGGATAAAGCACCGGCCCTGGAGTCAGGAGTACCTGGGTTCAAATCTGGTGTCAGACACTTAGTAGTTACCTAGCTGTGTGGCCTTCGGTAAGCCACTTAATCTCTTTGCCTTGTAAAAACCTTAAAAAAAAGAAAGAAAGAAAAATGAAGGAAAACATTACTTTTCTCCTAAACCAGTGGTTCTTAATCTCTTCTTTTTCTATCATAGTCCAGTTTGATGAAGCTCATGAATTCCTTTTCATAATAACATTGTGAAATACATAAAATGACATCAAAGATTTACAAAAGAAACCAATTGAAATACAATTATGGCAAATATAAAAAAAAACAAATTCATGGACAAAGGTTAAGAACTCCTATCCTAAAAGAAGGCTCTTAAATTCTATCCATATTCTGGTCTTTTTTTAAAAACAAATCTTAAGTACCTTCTCAATAACTCTGCAGGGAGAAAAAGTTATCATCATCTCAAATTTTTCATAGTTCCAACAGTAACCCAAAGATTGGGCAGTCTCATCAATTATATTCAGAAATTAACTGCTAGGGTAGAATTTGTCTCTGTTACTTTCTGAATGCAGTACTCCAGTTTCAAATTGTTTTAAATTTGGGGAAATTGTTTTAACTTTTGCTACCTCTGTTACCCTTAAATGTTGAGTTGAAATGAGACATGATTCAACATGAGGATATGGAACCAAAATTCATTTTAATTAGAGAAGTATCCATTTTGGGGGAGGCAAAATGCTCTAACTTAAAGCTCTGAGCTAAGCATCTGAGGGCCTATTTGCAAAAGGGAAATATTTGATGACTTGGATGATTTAGACTTAATCCACAGGAAAAATTTGCTGAGGGTTGTTAAAATGAGCTCATTTAGAGAAAAATTCTTTAACCTTGGAGCATATCAGAATGGCATTGATCTAAGATGGAAGGTCAGCAGGATGGAATAATAGGGCAAGATAATGGACCACTGATGTAATGCCAATGGCAGGAGTATAATATTTATAGAAAATAAATGTTAACTATGACATTCTGGAAGATAAATGTCCTCTTTACACTTTCTCTTAAATAAAGATGTTACTATAGAATGTTTTGTCTTTACATAAATCCTTTACCAGCTCCATGTCAGATATAATTTTTTCTCTAGTGTATGTGGGGAAGAAAATCATAAGACATAGAGGAAGAGTTATTGTACATTTTAGTAGTTCTGATATGTTCCAAAGTCATTCACTATCATTAGTTACAGTACTGGTTATAGGAGTCAATTACTGCAGAAATAAAATGGAAGATAAATTTGCGTAAAGTGGTATTTAAAACTCGATTACACTCTACATATATATGAGTTAGAAGGGATATGAAGGTTTATATTTTAGTTATAACCAGTTTGCTTTTCTTTTTTCAGTTAATTTATCTTCTATCATTTCATTTTCTTATTTAATTTCTATCATTCATGAATAGATTACTTGCTATAAAGCAAGTATTATATTTATCTCAGAGTCTCATTTGCACTCCTTGGTAAGTGAATTAGGGTACTTAAAACATCATTAATGATTTAACTTTTAACAATAAAAAGTTGTGTTGTTAACCCAATTACAGTTTTAAAAAAAGAATAGACACATCTAAATTAATCTAACTGTGCCTTGTTAAGAAATGTCACTGAGATATAATTATAGAAGAAAAACTCTGTTAAATGAATTCTATGGTGAAGAGCCAGATGTATTTAAAAAAATTATAGTCAATTCTAAAACCTTTGGAATGACCTCTCCAGAAAGAGCAAACAAAAAGTTGATTGTGCTGAAAGGCTAAAAGAGAATCACTGTGTTACTCTTTTATTATGTAACTATGCAAATCAAGATTCTATGATTCCACAGTTCATGTGACATCTTCTTTACAAAGTGAAATACTTTCTAAATGTTTAACTCAGATCAGTCCTAGGTAGTGTGTTACTATCTCCAAATCATTTCATAAATGTCTATATGTATGTTTATATATATATATATATATATATATATATATATATATATATATATATATATATATCCATCCATCCATCTATCTGTCTATCTGAGGGAAAGTTTAATGTAGTGTAAAGAGTATTGGATATAGGAATGAGGCAATCTGGATTAAGGTTTCTAGCAACTTAGTTTTCCCATATGTAAAATGTGGATAAATAATACCTGCTTTGTCTGTCTTAAAGAACTGTCATAAGGCTGTTTTTTACAAGGCCTATTACAAAGTTCTTTGTGAACATTATTTGCTTATTATATTTAGATTAAAATTATTATTGAAAAGACCCCATGGTATGAAAAGAGAGTGTCAAGAATTGTGATTAAGGGCTAAATTTAATTATACGTGCACATATGAACACATATATACACACACAAACAAACATACATGTGTATACAAACATGTATGTATATATAAATATATAAACACACATATATGCATGTATATATATATATATATATATATGTTTTATGTCTATACATATAGACATAAAGCATATATAAATTAACAAGAATGAAATCTCTCTCTGTCCAGTAAAGGAGTTAGAAGTGATAGCTGAATTAGGGCATGACAATTTGGATATAATTAAATTTATGTTTACATTTTAAAAAATATATTCCTTTTACAAAAACTATCCATTGTAGTTGGACCAGTAGGCATAGTTCTCTTGCCTTATTTCCTTGCAAATCACATCTTAAATACACAAAATATGAAACTTGTAAAGAAGCATTTTTACTTTTCCCTTTTTGAGAATTTTATCTAAAAAAATGAATCTAATCAGTTTCTATGCAGTCAGTTATAGGAGAGGAACTGTGATTTGGAGATCTGGGCTGGAGTTACTCCATTATTTCCTGATTCAGAAACAACAGGTGTCTCATGGAAGTGACCATTTGTTTTCTTAAACAAGGACAGGGACTGGGGAGAGACAATGACTTGTCAACCTTCAAAATAACTTCCCCTAACATTTATTTTTGGTCCAGTCAATCAGTGGAGCAGCATTAATTCCAGTCCCAAATGTGCCCAAAGCAGTATGTTCCCACCTTGCAGCCAGATGGCTAGTGCTGAGATGCTGTTGACAGATGGAGAAGAGAGCTACCCAGAATCAGCAGGTGCAGAGCACCAAGGTAAATTCTGGTCCATGCTGTGACATATCACTGGAAGCCCTTCATCAACTACAAAAAAGTCCCTGGTTCATAGTCAAGGTGGCACTTTTGTGTTTTGAGCCTGGTTCCTGGCTTGTAGCAGATTCATTCTCTTCACACACATGTGGCAATTCTGATTTTCTTTTTTCTTGGCACACAGAAAGGTAAATCATCCAAGGCTAATACTGTGATCTTTTCTATTTAAAACTAGGATGCTTGTGAAACTGTGATTCTCATTTAGTGCAATTGCGGAAGATCTGCTCATTTGGCTTTGTTTCAACATAGGAAACTGAACCTCAAATCAAGGTTATGTATTATCTTGAAACTCTAAAATTGCCCCAATTTTGCCAAAAATCATTTGGCTAATAGAAAGCAAATCTTGGGAAAATATGTACCAACAAGTACAAAATCCTGAATAATGATTCAATGAGAAATTTTCTCCCCACTCATTTAGGACTGGCTTCTTCATTTTCCTGTCTCTCTTCCTTAAAATGTATATCTATATGTATGTTTCTTCTTTCTTTCATCCTTGATTCAGAAGAGATACCTCTCCTTTCCAAGATTAATTTTTTTTTTTTTTGGCAAGGCAATAGGGTTAAGTGGCTTGGCCAAGGCCACACAGCTAGGTAATTATTAAGTGTCTGAGACCGGATATGAACTCAGGTACTCCTGACTCCAGGGCCGGCGCTCTATCCACTGCGCCACCTAGCTGCTCCCCCAAGATTAATTCTTCATTCTGTGTTTTCTTTCATTGTCTCATATGTTTTCCAATACCCATACCTTTCCATATTTCCTGGAAACTGGCTCCCTCATTCATTTGTCCATTTAGCAAATATTTATTCAGTGCCTATTGTACCTAAGATTATGTCCAAGCCTTGCATGAGTGTCTTGTCCATAGGTGCTGCTTCATAGATGTTTGTTGAGGGGTGGCTAGGTGGTATAGTGGATAGAGCACCGGCCCTGAAGTCAGGAGTACTTGAGTTCAAATCTGACCTCAGACACTTAATAATTACCTAGCTGTGTGGCCTTGGGCAAGCCACTTAACCCTATTTGCCTTGCAAAAGCCTAAAAAAAATAGTTGTTGAATTGAAAAGATGTTTTTCTGGGTCCTTTGAGATATACTAACACTAAGACAAAGCCCCTGCCCTTAGCAAGTCCAGTCCCTTACTCTGTATTTCTTATTAGTGATGGACAGATATGTACATCTAACATATCCTATTTTGGAAAGATCTGCTCAAATATCTTGAAATGATTTTGATGTCAATTGAAGGGGATATTATTGGTAACCTTCCTTTCACTATTACCTTCTCTAAAGGGTGATCTGTAGATACTACTTCCACTTTCTTATCACCTATTTACTTCTTAATTCTTTATACTCTTACTCCTACCACTAGGATTTTATGAAAACTATTTTTGAGAAGCATTTTGATTCAATCTATCATTTATATTTCATAGACATGAAGTGGGAAGAAACTTCAGAGGTCATTTGGCCTCATTTCCCAGAAGCTAAATAACTTCTCTGATGTCACACAGGCAATAAGAATCAGAGAGGTAGTATTTGAACACAAGTTTTCTGTTTCCAAAACCAAGGCTCAGGCCACTGTATTATTTATTAAACATTTATTATGTACAAGGTACTAATCATTCAAAAGACCTTGTCTCTGTCCTCAGCAACCTGACAATTTATTGGAGGGTATAAGATGCATACAAAAATATGTTTGATAAAAGGTAGAACTTGATAAGAGCAAAGAAAAATTAGATGAGAATTGAATGATAAAGAGATTACCTAGAGGAGAGATCCAAAGAGTAACTTCATAAATGTTTGATGTTAATTTGGAAATAAGTCACCAAGGATCTGTCCTTGATCCTAAGCTTTTAAAATTGTTTATGAATGACTTGGATAAAGGCACAAATAGCATTATTATCAAATCTGAAGATGGCATAAAAGGAATTAGAATTGGGAAGGAAGAGACAAAACTCTCATTCTTTTGCAGATGACATGATGGTATTCCTAGAAAATCCCAAAAAATCATCTAAAAAAACCTACTAGAAATAATTAGCAACTTTAGCAAAGTCACATGATATAAAATAAACCCTCATAAATCCTCCACATTTATACACACACACACACACACACACACACACACACACAGACACATATATGACTAGCAAGTTGCAGCAGAAAGAGCTAGAAAGAGACATCTCACTCAAAGTAACCTCAGACAAATATAAAATACCTGGGATTCTATTTGCCAAAGTAGACTCAAAAACTTTTTGAAAACAATTATAAAATACTTCTTACACAAATAAAATCAGATTTAAATAGCTGGGCAAACATGAACTGCTCATGGATAGGTTGAGCTAATACAATAAAAATGACAATTCTACCAAAACTAAACTACCTGTTTAGTGCCCTACCAATCAAAATTCCAAAAAAAATTACTTTAATGAGTTACAAAAAGTTGTGAGTAAATTCATACAGAGAAATAAAAAGTCAAGAATTTCGAGGGAGTCAATGAAAGAAGTACGAAAGAAGGTGGCTTAGCCTTACCAGATCTAAAGTTTTATTATAAAGCGTCAGTCATCAAAACTGTCTGGTATTGGCTAAGAAATAAAGTGGTGGGTCAGTGGAATAGGTGCAATAGCAGGAAATGATTATAGTAATCTGTTGTTTCATAAACTCAAAGAGGCCAGCTATTGGGATAAAAACTCTCTCTTTCAGTAAATCTGTTGGGAAAATTGGAAGTTAGTATGGAAGAAACTTAGATTAGACCAAGATAAGATCAAAATGAATACAGGATTTAGACAAAAAAATATAAGCAAACTAGAAGATCAAGGAGTAGTTTACCTGTCATATCTATGGAAAGGGAAGCATTTTTATGACCAAGGAAGAGATGGATAATATCATTAAAACCAAACTAGATAATTTTGATTATGTTAAATTAAAAAGCTTTTGCACAGGCAAAATGACTGTAGCTAAGATCAAAAGAAATGTAAATTGGGAAACAATTTTTACAATTAGTATTTTTGACAAAGGACTCATTTCTAAAATATACAGAGACCTGAGTCAAATTTTCTAAAAAACAAGTCATTTTCCCAATTGCAAAATAGTCAAAGGATATGCAAAGGCAATTTATAGATGAGGAAATCAAAGTGATCCACAGTCATATGAAAAATTGCTCTAAATCATTACTTATTAGAGACATGAAAGTTAAAGCATCTCTGAGGTACCACCTCACACCTCTCAGACTGGCCAATATGACCAGAAAGGACAATGGTCAATGTTGGAAGGAATTTGAAAAATCTGGGACACTGATGCGGTGTTGGTGGAGCTGTGAACTCAGACAACCTTTCTGGAGAGTAATTTGGAATTATGCTGAAAGGGCAATAAAATGTGCATACCCTTTGATCCAGCAATACCACTCCTGGGTCTATATCCTGAAGAAATAATGAAAAAGGGTAAAAACATCACTTGTACAAAAATATTCATAGCAGCCCTGTTTGTGGTGGCAAAGAATTGGAAATTAAGTGAATATCCTTCAATTGGGGAATGGCTTAACAAACTGTGGTATATGTATGTCATGGAACACTATTGTTCTATTAGAAACGAGGAGGGATGGGAATTCAGGGAAACCTGGAAAGATTTGCATGAACTGATGCTGAGTGAGATGAGCAGAAGCAGAAAACATTGTACAAGCTAACAGCAATGTGGGGGTGATGATCAACTTTGATGGACTTTCCCATTCCATCAGTGCAACAATCAGGGACAATTTGGGGGCTATCTGTGATAGAGGATACCATCTGTATCCAGAGAAAGAATTGTGGAGTTTGAACAAAGACCAGACTATTACCTTTAATTTAGAAAAAAAAAAAACCCTGTTATCTTATGTAATTATGCTTTCTCTTATACTTTATTTTTCTCTCATCACATTTAACTTAGATCAATGTATACATGGAAACAATGTAAAGACTAACAGAATTCCTTCTGTGGGGGGTTGGCAGAGGGAAGCAAGAATGGGGGGAAAATTGTAAAACTCAAAATAAATAAAATCTTTTTTTTTTGTTTTTTGCAAGGCAAATGAGGTTAAGTGGCTTGCCCAAGGCCACACATTAGGTTAATTATTAAATGTCTGAGGCTAGATTTGAACTGAGGTATTCCTTACTCCAGGGCTGGTGCTCTATCCACTGTGGCACTTAACTGCCCCCTAAATAAAATCTTTCTAAAAAAAAAGATGGCACAAAGTGGAAAGAAAGATCTAGCACAGAGTTAAAATTCCCAATGATCTAGACAAGCTGGAGCATAGGTTGACTTTAATAAGGTAAAATTTAATGGGGATAAATGCAAAGTTTTACATGGGTTCAATAAATCAATTTCCCTAGTATGATATGGAAAAACCATGATTAGACAGTAATTACCTTAAAATATGGGTTTTAAACTATAATATATGAGTTAACAGAATAATATAGTAACTGAAAACCAAAACAAAACCAAAGAATTCAAGTGAAGTGATCTTAGGCTGCATTGAGAGATCCCTAATGCCTAGTACATGCTACCCTACCCAGGTAAGACCACAAATGGATTGCATTTACTATCTTATCAGTTAAATTTACATTATTATTTAAAGACAGACCCTTCTTTTTCTTTTTCCTTATCCTAATTCTCCATCTAGAATGGGGGCACTGATTGTTCAGTTTTGTTGACTCTCAGGGTGTTGAAAGGGAAGCAGAGTTGATCAATGACTTCCCATTCATCTGATTAAAACAAAATGTTAGTATTGGAAGAAATCTTAAAGATCAACTAATACAAACCTACCATGTCACATAAATTTAAAACAGGACCCAGAGATATTGTGACTTCACTAAAACCACACAGTTAGCAATAGAGTTGGGAAAAGAACCAAGATTTCTCACATCCCAATTTGGTTCTAATCTATGCTATTTATCTACCTTCTCCTTTATCCCTGCAATATTTGACACTGTTGATCATTCTTCTTTTGGAGCTCTCCTTTACTCATTTTTGTGACATTCAACCATTTTTGCTCTCCTTTGACACATTTTCTTGGTCTCTTTTGCCATCTCCTATTTGTTATTCTCTCAATGGAAGCACACTTTAGATCTCTGTCCTTAATCCTCTGCTCTTCTCTGTTGCTGCTTTCTTCTTCCCTTTTCATGGCTTTAGCTATTTTCTCTCTGTGTGGGATGGGGGCAAGGTTACCCTCTTTAGTCTTGGCTGAATTTCTCCTAAGCAATAATATTACATCTTTTGTTACTTGTTGAAAATTTCTACTTGACAAAAATAAAATCAGAAGGGACATCAGAGGTCTTAAATTCATAGAATGTAACAGCTGGAAGACATGGGTCATTTAGTCCAGATTGTCCTGGAGAGTAGTCCCCATTATATCATACCCTACAATTGGTCATGCAACTCCTTTTTCATAACCTCCACTGACAGGGAACTTCCTTCTGGGTAGCCTGTTTCATTTTGGGTTGCTCAAATCATTAGGAATATTTCTTAAAATTGAGCCAAGCTTTTTCTCTTTCACATCTTGCTCCTTAATTGTTTCAACATAAGTGCTTTGCAAACATTAAAATGTTTTATAAATGATAACAGTTATTGTGATGATACATCAAACCATCATTCCAAACTAGTGTGGTCTCTTTCCTGATTTTATAACACTTTATAATGGAAGTCTCATGGTTTCATATATCAGTTCAGCTATTAAGTTGTATCTATTCTTTCTTTTCTGTGTTTCTTACAGAAATATCTTTCTTTTTTTTCTACAACTACTATCCTAGTTAAGGCTTTTCCCACTTTATACACTGACTATTGCAAAGGGCTCTTTATTAGCCTTTCTGTAGTATCTACTCTCTTTTGCTTCCTCCAAATTCCACTCACTCCTACACACTCTGACCAGGTGAGATATAACATAGAACCTTGCACATTCTTGCCAAACAAAATAAAACAAAACCATAACCCTTCAAACATACTATCCATGGTCTATAAGATAAAATTCAAACACATATTCAGGGTTCTGTACAATTTGGCATCAAACCATCTTTCCATTCTTATCTACCATATCTTCTCTCCAGAAACATTTTGCTTCAGATAGAATGTCTTGTTTCTGTATTATCTGCAGGTTCCCTAGTTTAGATTCTTTTCCCCACTGGTTTGTTTCTGCAGATGTACCCTTCCTGTAAGGTCTACTTCTGTTAAGTCCCCAGAACCTAACCATACTAGGGGTCTAAAATTAAAATGCTGCCTTATATTAAGTTTAATTAAATTTTTATATGGGCAAATCTTTGCTTTTCAACTAGAAGGCAATTTCATGTGGGCAGTGTCTGTAATTGTTACTTCTTTGTTTCATCCTACCCTCATGGTGACTAAAAAAATGGTGCTTACTAGAGTTTTATTTTTTGGTCATTGATAAATAATCATTTCACTTTAATTATGTCTGATTTCTATATGCAGGATTCTACTTCAGTATATTAGACATATCTATTTTTGGAATTTAATTTTACTTCCATCTGGAATGTCATCCATGAAATTAGTGTTATAAGCAATTGGCTTCAGAATTGTGGAAATTGTTTATATTGTAATAGGGATCTTGTTTGGTTTAGAAAACTAATACATTTAGAAGAAAATAGAAGTTTCCTCTCCTGCTTTTTTGGAATATCTGAATTAGAAAGAAATTTCTGAGTGGAAGCATGAGTTTGAACTGGTTCAAACTCTCACTTAAGGAGGCAACACACGGGTTGCTGAGTGGGGGCAAATCAGAAGACGCTATCCTTCTGCAGCCTGGGAGTGCATAAGACTGTCAAGTCCTGGCTGTGTTTGACTAATGTTGATTAAGGGTGAAGAGGTATTCTGGTGCCCCCTAGGGGATGCCGGTTTATCGCTCCCTATCAGGAGACTGGGTCTGTGGTAGTCACTCTCATTGATTCACAGAACAAGTAGTCATACAGGTAAAATGGTAAAATAGGAGAACTCATTATCTCATGTCCAGTTCATTGCACTTTTGGATGGTTTTAGATGCTATGAGGTTTTCCCCTAGTATTAAGCTAATATTTGCTTCTCTGCATTTCCATTTACCTTTGAATATTCTGTCATTAGAGATTTAGTTCAATGTTGTCATTTTATAGATGAGGAAACTGAGGCTCAGAGAGTGGAAATGACTTCCCCCCAATTCCATTGCCTTACCTCTTCTACCCATGTCTTTACAGAAAATGACTATATGTGTAGAAGACAACATAAGTCAGACTTTTTTTTGATATTGGTTAGTTTTGCTGAGTTGAATTTTTCGCCTTTATAATTCTGTTACAAAGAATGATTTTTCTGGCAGAGTAAGGAAGAGGAATGAATATATTAGGAAATGTGGGTGATGAAAAAAACAAAAGAGATCAATAAAAATCTATTTAAAAAGCCAACAGCACATTACCTCTCTAGTATTCAAGGACATAATTAACCTACTCTGTCAAGAGGGAAATGTGATTTTCAGAAGTTTATGTGCCCTTTCTATGGAGCAAAGAGACTCTCCCTAACCTTTCCTCTTGAGATTTAGTCTCCTTTATCTAATTGCTTTTTGGATATTTCTAACCTGCATCATATGTACACTCATAATCTTTCCTCTTCCAAATATCCACTCTGCACAAGCTAGATCCTTTCTCGGTCCCACATACAGTCAGCTGTCAAATTATATTAGTCCTTCCTTGCATTGTAATTCTTTCATCTGCCTCTCTTTCAATTCTTTAGGTCTTTAGGACTGAAAGAGACTTTTGATTCAACTCTTTCATTTTACAGTTGAGAACACTGCAGTTCTGCTCAATAAAGTTACTTGTTCTAGATTGCACTGGGTAAGTAGGAGAACCTGCCATATCTAGGATGTCAAAATTACTGTTTCTTTGCATTGCATCTTGCTGTCCATCCTAAGTCTGGTCTGGCTCTTCATCGTATTTCAGCTGAGGTATTTTACTAGCCTTCTGAGAAATCTCCCTATGTTTAATCTCCCCCCCCCCCCATTTGCCACTAACAAATCATGTCCTGAAAACATTTGCTGTGTAATTGTCTTTTTTTTTGCTAAAAAGACAAAACTTTAAAGGTTCTTTAAAGGTTCCTTATTGTCTTCATCAAAAAAATCTAAACTCCCCAGACTATCTTTTAAATACTCCTACATCTCTACTAATTTCCCACTAATCTTTATTTTTCATAAGCACATCCTGTCCTCTTTCCCCCTCTTCATTCAAACTAGCGCATCTATGATTCCTTAAATAAAATATAAATTCTTTTCTTCCTATATTGTGGAAAAAATGTACCAAGTCATTTAACCTCTCTCAAGTCTCAATTTCTTCATCTGTATAATGAGAATAATAGCCTTTACCCCTCCATAGTTAATATTTATCAAGTAATTTGCAGTTCTTAAAGTGCTACTTATTATTATGATTGTTGTTATTCTTCCTTTCTTTTAGAAAAATACCACAGATCTTATTGGCATAAGAAATTTCGAGTACTTAGAAAATGCTTCTTACTGATGCAAACCTGCAAGTACTCAGCAAGGGATAATCTTTATATATATATATATATATATATATATATATATATATATATATATAGCTTTAGGTTTATTGTTATGCATCTTATATTTGATAACTCTCTATTATATTCAACAGCTCAAGACCCCACAAACTTTTTTCTGTAACTAACATAAAGAAAAATTATGGAATTAAATTAGTGCAGAAAATACAGCACTGCAGAAAATAATATTCACTAAACTTAAGCCTGCAAGAAGACTATTCCTGATAGTGACTCTCCATTCAATTAGTAACTGAAGATCTTCTTGATTTTTTATTGCAATGGAGATGATGGTATTTTATTTACTTTCAGAATTTGCATAATTTAGAATAAATCTAAATCTCTTTGTATCTTTGTTGGAATCAAGGTTTAGGGTGTCATTTCCCAAGAAAAGTGGTCAAAGAGGAATTAGAATAAAATGTGTTTATATAACTTACTATGTTCTCCTTTAATTATCAATATTGTATTTTTTTTTTTAGTTTTTTTTGCAATGCAAAGGGGCTTGCCCAAGGCCACAAAGCTAGGTAATTATTAAGTGTCTGAGACCGGATTTGAACCCAGGTACTCCTGACTCCAGGCCGGTGCTTTATCTACTGTGCCACCTAGCCGCCCCCAACATTGTATTTCTTAGGTAGGATTTTTTTTTTTGACAAGTTATAATCTTAGACCGCTTGCTAGGATGTATTGAGAGAGGCTCAGTGATATGCCCAGGGTCACATAGGCATTATATGATAGAGGGAGGACTTGTAACCTGACCTCACTGACTCTTAGGCTATAGCATCTGCTCTCCATGGCATTACTTTTAAAGTAATGGGCTCAATGCAAAAGGTCAATCTGAGCAATGCAAGCATAAAGCCCCCTCTTTCCTAAGGCATATTAAAAATAACCTGAAACATTGAATAACTCACATAATTTGCCTTAATTATCTTCTTCAGTTCTGAATAGAGAAAAACCACAAAATCATTCCATTGAATGGAACTGGGAGGCAGAAGAAGCAACCTCAAAGATGAGTATCTCTGAACCCCAAATCTGAATTCTAATTTCTTTGGAAAGGAGGAAGAAGAATACAGCTTTTCCAAAAACAGAAGCCCAGCTGTAGTCTCTTTAATGAGAATTTAATGCTTCCCCCCCCCAAGAACACTAATCTAATTAACTCAGTGTAATCTAAGAGTGAAAAAAATCAATTAATGATTTTAAGAAGGATAGCATTTCCTATTAATTAGCTGAACTTTCTGCTAATTAAAACTTTGCCATGAGGATATAATCTATAGTGACTTTTTCCTAATAAATAATTCAGACAGGTGGGAGAAAATGAAATGAACATAAAGATTTTATAGGATTCTATAATGAGTTATTCATTGGCACCATCATTCCAGTTGATGAGACATTTTGAGCCAAATTGTAAATTTCCAGTCCAATTAAATTGCTCATATTGATATGACTGCTGGGGTGGAGAGAATGTTCCAGAACCTATCATTTATTCACTTAGAACTAGCTGCTAGGGGACTTCTTACAAGAGTATCCAAACCATTTTACATTGACTTCATTGATTTGGTGCTCCCCCCCCCCCCATATTTTGATGCCTTGCAGAAATCAAATGGAGGCAACAGCAACCATAAGAACTCTGGGTCTAGAATGTGTAGATTAAAAATATGAAAGTGGTTTGTATCTTCAAAGCACCAACCATATGAGTAAAGTATTTGGGGGAATGGTAAAAAGGCAGTGGGAAGATTGTGGACTTGGTGTTGGAAGACCAAATTTTGTGTAACTCCTATTCATACCACCTGTTAGCCATGTGACCTGTGACTGAATTTTTTAATCTGTAAAATGAGAATAATATAAATCTGAGAGTTGCAAAAACTATCAAATAAGATAGTTTTTGTAAAAATGATATATAACTATTAATTATGATAAACTATTGCTTTGATTTCCTATGCTTCAGGTCTGTTCCTGATTTCCCTCTACTTTAGTTTACTTACCTGTAGATACCAATGGGCACCAAAGGTGATATTCTGTAATGTTGATCAAAAAAATCAACAGTTTTCACAGTTTAACCCAGCAGTTTTCAAAGTGTGGACATATAGAAGCACCTGTGATGCTTTTCTGGGGATATAAAAGGTCAAGGCCATTTTTTTATAATAATACTAAGAAATTTTAGTTTTTGTGATAAATAAATGAAAATTATGTGGGCATGCTCAAATCATTTAAAAAAGTTTAAAGGGGGTTTGAGAACAAAAAATTAGAGAATTTTTGGTTTAAGCTCAGTGAATCTTTAATAAATCTGAATTCACAATGAACTCGAATTATGATTTGCACTCCACTTTTAGGAGGAAGATAGAAAAGACAACAAAATGAACAACATAAATTAATTGACCAAAATACATTGCCATGGAGTTTCCTTGGTTTAGTGTAGATTCAGGCTCATTGCTACACTAACACCACAAAGTCATCATTGGTTTTAGATTTGTGATCTTGGAGTCAATATGAGAACTTCAGGTCCCAATAATAGATAAAATGGTATACAAGAGTATAATTGATGAAGTAAGGAAGAAGCCTGATTTTTTAAGAAAATTTTCAGCAACAGAAGAATTTGTTGGTTAAGAAATCTCAAATAGCCAGAAAACTCTAATCTGTGGATTCTCCACTTAGTTTTGGTTTCAGTGTATTCATTTCTATTTATTTATTTGTTTATTTATTTGTGCATATTTGTATTTGACTTTTCTCCTTTAAGCAAAAGTAGAGCAGGGATATTGCTTCTTGTTCCTTTTAAAGCTATTTATTAGTTCTTAGCTCACAGTTGAGCACACAATAGGTTCTTTTTTTTTAGATTTTTTTTTTAAGGCAATGGGGTTAAGTGGCTTGCCCAAGGCTATACGGCTAGGTAATTATTAAGCATCTGAGGTCAGATTTGAACCTAGGTACTCCTGACTCCAAGGCCAGTTCTCTATCCACTGCGCCACCTAGCGGCCCCCTACACAATAGGTTCTTAATAAATGCTACAGTGAATCTTACCAGTTAATGGCTAAAGGAGGCACTTGGAAGAGGAAAATGTTTAAGGACTCTTCCAGCTCTAAATATGTGAGCCTGTATGATCCCATGGTGTGTGCATAGATTATCAGTGTTCAAACTAGCATGAAGTCATCAAATCATTGCCCCTGGGCAGTTTCTTGTTGTACACATCTCCCCACCTGCCAATTTTTCTCCATTTTCCTTAAGAGGTCAATGGCTATATCTTGACTCCACCCTTTTATACTTCCCCCTTTCCCTCCCCATCAAAGTAGCCTTCAGTAACAGAAAACTCATAATGACCCCCTGTCCTTGAGTGCAACGGCCATGCCTCAAGTGACTTTGAATGCTATGATTTAAGGAAAAACACTCATAATGGAATGAAATGTTACTTTTCTTAAGTGAAACAAATCGCCAATTAAGATCTGGAGTTCACTAGCCCAAGGCACAACCATTTACCCCCATTAGTCTTTGAGAAGATTATCTGAAAATCTCAAAATGAATTGCAGTAGGAGCCAGTAGGATGTGTGGAGGAAAATAATGGGTGTTTAAAATGTTTAAATATACCTTTCTTCTTTCCTCTGCAGCTTCCAGCTTCTTCTGGATCTCCTCCAGAGACACATCTTTCTTCTTAGGAGATGCTAAAGTTCGTGGAGCTTCTGACACTGGAGATGGTGGCTTTAGGATCAGCTCAAAGGCCTGGCCAGAAGCTCGTTTGTTAATCTGCTTCACTTCCATATCTGAGAAATGAATGTAGAGCAGAAAATTTTGAGGATGTATAGCAGGAAAAAGAAAATAATTTTGATGATTATGATAGCATTAATAATAATAATTCACATTCATCTAGCACTTTATCTTTATGTAAAGTTTATGCTTTATAAAAAATCTGACCTACAAAGGGCAAATGGGGACATTTGAATTTGAACTGGAACAGAAGGGGCCCTGAGATTTTCTATGTGATGTTCTAGAAATATAAATCCACATGGCATAATTATGAATCCATTTGACCAAGATAAATATTTATAGCTTTACAGAAAGATGACAGGATTTAAGGGGAGTAGGTTAGTAGGAGGCCCACTTAGAAGAAAGCCCTGTTCTTACATGGTGTTTAATTTTGTTTATTTGCCTAAGGAATAAATATGAGCCACTTCATGAAGATGAAGTAGCATAAATTTGCTCTTTGGTAATTGTCATGACTGGAAACATCTTAAGACCACTTCTTAAATAAAATTAATTAGGCATTCTAATATGCAGAGTCTGGGAATTACAAGCATATTTATTGGAACCAGAGAGCAAGTCACTTGACCTCCCTAGTCCTTGACCTCCCTAGTCCTCAGATTTTTCATCTTATTCTGCTTTTTAAAGTGTCTTTTCCCTCACTCCATTATTTGTATTAACCTGAACTTTCATTTACTGCAGCAATTTATTCTTATTCCTTAATACCTTACCTTCTTAAGTACCAATCATCTTCATCAATTAATCAATCAAGGGATATAATAGAGGGATATGTGCTTATTACATTAATAAAATACTAAGATTCAAATCAATTTTATAATTTCCAAATAATATTCAATTATATATTTATATCTGTATTTGTATATGGAATTCAGACGTGATTTCATCAGAATTAAGTACTGCCATTGAGTCAAATCTTGTCAGACAGCTGGATGACACTGCTCTGGATCTGGAGTTGGAAAGACTTGACTTCAAATGTGACCTGAGATCTGTCTAGATAACCCTGGACAAGTTACTTAACCTCTGTCTGCCTCAGTTTACTCATTTATAAAATGAGGACAACAGTACAGCCTACTTCATTTGTGATGAAGGTCAATTGGGATCATTCCTCACCACCAATGTAAATTAGTGATTTCTTGGTAACTTAGGACATTGAAATCATAGATGGGGAACTGGACAGGATTTTAAGTCATAAGTACAATTCCTTCATTTTAACAGATTAAATATCTGAGACTGAGTAGTCTTAGAAGATCAGTGCTTGGGGCTCTGAGAGCTTAATTTCCTATGGTCATGGAACTAATACATGTCTGAGGCAGGATTTAAGCCAAAATCTTTTTGATTATAATTAGGATAAATAATGACTTTTACCATATCTCTAAGAGGCAGTAATTCAGTTTCTGATCAAATATTTTTGGGAAACAAGACCTCAATCCTTTATGAGGCAATTCATTGCTTTTTTTTAAAGATATACTTCATACACATCCCAAATAAACCACACTGACTCTCATCTCATTCTATTATATAGAATGTGAATATATTTTGTATTTAATTGTATAACTTATGCTATATTATAATTTGTTCATTTATTTAACATCTGTCTTCCTACTTATTCATTCATTTATTTATTTATTTGGATTGATTACATCTTGAGGGAATTTATTCTATTTTTTGATATTTTTGATATTTTTCTCACTTATTTAGTGGTATAAGAGAGACATGGGATCTCAAAAGTCACCCAGCCCAAATTTCTTATTAATTAATTCAACTTCTTATTGAATACTTCTACTGATAAAGAAACTCAATCCTTTAAGCATCAATTCAATCTTTTTGGGGAAGTTTTGGGAAGTTCTGCCTCATATTCTACTCTAAATATATTTCCTTGAAACTTTCATTTGGTTCTGCAGTCTGGGAAAGACTCTATTTGTTCCCTTTTTTACACGATAGTCCCTCAAATAATTGAAGATGGCTTTGACATCATCTCAAATACTTCTCTTTTCAGGGCTAAATAGCTTCATTGTTGTTATGCATTCCTCATATGAAATGGTTTATATTCTCTCCTGATTGCCCTCCTTTGGACACTTTGGTTTGCCAGTCTACTCTTAAATGATAGTGTCCAGAACTATACCCTTCACTTGGTTATTTCTAACTAGGATAGTTCATAAAACCATTACTGCCTTTCATTTGGTTACTATGAATCTATCAATGCTTCCTGAGATTGAATTAACTCCCTATCACACAGTTATGCATCTTATGACTTCTTTCACATGACCTGCTGTGAAACTGTGTCTAATTTTAAATTTATGCAAATAAATTTATATAAGTACAAAATTTTACATTTATCACTGTTAAACTTCACAGTGTTGATTTTAGTCTATCATTCTTTCCTTTGTGAATGAAAACTTCTCCAAATTATTTGTATCTGTGATTACATAGGTCTGACTTTATTGACATAACCTATGATTCATAATAAACACTTTGTTAGGGTGTGTTTAGTAATTGGACATTTTACACTTTGACAGAACAATGATCTACTATGTTCATAGTGATGACTAGAGATATGTGATATTTTATGACCAATGTCTTCTGAATTTTCAATGAAAAATTAAATTAAAAGGTTCTATAAGATTTTTAGTGCTGAATGGATCTGATTACATCCTAATTCTTCAAAAAACTGGAAATCTATGTATAGTAACTTTTTGTTAATTTATCAGTCAACACAAACTTAAGTAGCTACTACATGCCAGGCATTTTACAAATATGATTTCATTCTCACAACAACCCTGTATGGTAGGTATTATCATCTTCTCTATATTATAGCTGAGAAAAATAGAGGTTAAGTAACTTGTGTGATGTTGTGTAACAGATTACTGTCTGAGATCAAATTTGAACTCAGATCTTCCTGAGCTACCTCTCTTAACATTCAGGTGCTCTGGGGTTATAAATAAAAAGAATAAAATTATCCCCACTCTACAGGATCTCAAATTCTAATGAGTGAGACAAGTATGAATAATGTATGTGGTATAAATATAAATTGAATAAAAACAGCTTTATACAAAGTAATGTTGGAGCGAGGTGTTTGTGTTTGTGTGTGTGTGTGTTTGTGCATGTGTGTATTTGTGCATAGTTATCAGGAAAACCTTCAAGAAGAAAATGATACTTTAACTGCTTCTTTTTTTTTAATTTTTAAAAATTTTTTAAAGTCCTTTCTTATTTTATTTTTTAGGTTTTTGCAAGGCAAATGGGGTTAAGTGGCTTGCCCAAGGCCAAACAGCTAGTGTCTGAGACCGGATACTTTAACTGTTTCTTAAAGGAAAGAGGGACTCCAACGTAGAATAAAGGAGAAAGTACATGTCAGGCTTGTGAGATGGACTGTTAATCAGTCTCATGATGCTAATAACTTGAAAATTAATACCTATAGTGTTTCAAAACAGTTCAATTTCAAGTTTAAGTTTAATTTAGTTTTAAGCTTAAAACTGCACTATAGGACTTTTTGGAAACCATGTTTGTATGTGTATATACTATTTATATGAAAGTTTATGAATGTTATTTCATAAGTTTAAGTATATATATATATATATATATATATATATATATATCTTAGTTAACTGATGCCTAAAACAGAGAAAAATTAGTACAAAATATTCATGTATTAGGGGAATTAGTTACATTTTGATAAGGAAGGATTGATATTTGTTAATTCTTCACAATAATGGAAAAGTCCTTATGTAAAATGAAGTTCCTTTCTTATGCATCATATACATTTACATATTGCTATAAATTGTATCTTTTATTCCAGTCCCCTGAGATTTTTCCTCCTTGTTATTGTGCTCATTTCTTAACCTTTGCATGCCATATTTAGCAATGTTTGTTAATATCCCTGTTTACTTTAAAATTATCCAAGAGCAGTCTCCTTGAAAGGCTAGTAAGAATTCCTTCTTAAGAGATGACTAGATCCTCCTTAAGTGTGTCCACTGGAAGAGTTCCCTACATAAACCGTTAGAAATAAATACTGTGTTCTAATATCCAATGAGGATCGAACTCTGGTATTTTGATTAGGGTAGGGGTTAGTTCTTAAGCCTCCTGTTTCAGCAGTTGTTACTAAATTAAAGCATCTGCAAATGAACTGATGAATGGCTCTAATTCTTAATGTCCTTGTGTTGGCTGAATAGTAGATATACAAATAACTTGCAATTCTGGAAGAATTTTTTAATGTGCCACAAGAGATTTTGTGCCATGCATCAAGGATGTCAAATATTTAGAAGCCTCATGGACAAATACAATAAGAAATCTTATAAATTAATTAAGTTAACAATTAAGTTCCCTCCCCCTAAAATTAAGAGAATATTCTCCTATTTTTATTTAGGGAATGTTGACTAGGAGTAATGATGAGGTTTCAAGTTCTTTTTGAAAATATGAAGTTTTCACTGAAAAACTTATCTATGTCTCTGTCTATAGCTATTTTAGATAGGAAGGAATAAATTAACACACATTTACATAAAAATAAAATTCTTCTTGACTATTTGATGAAAGTGAAGGTATAGTTGTGGAAGTGGCATGGGGAAGTTAATGTACTATATAGGATTAGGACTCATAATCAGGAGATTTTTTTTCCCATTAGTACCTAGCATTGTCCCTTACACATAGTAGATTTTTATTTTTTTGTTGAATAAATAAATGAAACCCCAATCCTTGTTCTAGCTTTGTTATCACCTTGAAGTTGGGCATTAGGTAAGTCAGGATCCCTCTCTAAGCTTTAGTTTTCTCATTTATAAAATGAAGTAAAATGATTTCTCAGGTTCCTTCTATCTTTAAAATTCTGTTTCAAAATAGATTTGAAACAGATATGTGTTCTTAACTTAGATGTTATTTCCAAACAAAGCAGCTAGTTAGCACTTATTATGAATGTTCTACCATTGATAGAATTCTCAACAGGATAATGAATAATGTGATAGATGAAGAAAAAAGTCGGCCCCAATATTAAGTTTTAAAAAAACAAGGGAGAGTAGTAATATAGGATGTGGGCCTCTTTACCTTCACTTAAGATGTCTATGTTTTAGACTAGTTCAAGCAATCTGGTTGAATAGATTATTTTGAATTTCATGACTATTGAGGTGAGATTAAGCAATGCATTTGCAATTAAAGAATTAAAACCTATTGATGGTTGGGTTTCCTCCAACTCTCTTTATTTGGGTAACTCTCTGGATTGGTGAGTCCTTTGGCAGTCTGCTGAAATCCTTTTTTGACTGCTTCCTGGAATAATGATTTTAGGTACAAAAAATAAAGTATGTATAATTATAGAGGAAGCAATTTTATTGAAATAAAGAAGTATTTTTCCATCCAAATTCCTGAGTCTCTTCATCCCATAAAGTTTCTCTGGGCTGCTTGGGGATCCATGGACCCCAAATATGAACTCCTGTTTAAATGAAACTAATTTTCTTGTGGGTCCCTACCAGCTTTCTGCACTAATAATCAAAATATATTTGAGCATTTTTCAAAGACTAAATAGTTTTTACTGAGGATTTCCTCATTTTGCATTTGCAGTGAAAAGTTTGTTCTTGAACATGGGGGTCACTCTAATTATGGATTAATAAACTACTTAGAACAAATAATTAATAAAAGGATGAATGGTTAGAGTGATAGAGACAAATAGAGACAGATAGAAATAGGGACAAATAGATGACAAAGAGATAAACTTAGACAGATGGAGATGGAGCTATAGAGAGATAGATAGACTGACATTAAAAAGTGGGAGCATTCCTTGATGCTATTCAGATAGGATTATTGTGGTTAATTTAGCCGGAGCAGTTGCTAGTAACAATGCAGTTCTGCTTCTGATGAGGCTTTAATGTGATATTATTAGAACCAAACACAAAATGCAACAAGCTATAGGCAATCAATAAGTGCTAATAGCCTAGAAACAGTAAATCAATTTTGAGATTTATAGAGTATTGATTTAATTATAGTTGAAAATGGGACAAAGAAATGAATGATTTCCCAGGCTTCTCAATGATCTAGGAAGCAGAGTAACTTTTGCCATAGGCTACTCACCATCATATGTATAGATGTTGATGTTGCGAGGTTCAGGATAAAAACAAGAGCAGATCAGTGACAGCATGGACAGCTCCTTCATTTTTTCCTTGTAGGCTGAAATTAAAAAAAAAACAACAAAAATGGTGTGAATGAATTTTCATTTTCAAATTCTCTGTCTTTAAAAGTCTACTTGTTAATTTATTTGTAGAATGATTCCTGGCACATCAAACTGCTATCTTTCAGATAGCCAGTCAGTAAACAAGCCATTTTATAGTACGTTCTTCTATGTGTTACGCTTAGACTGTGCTAACTATTAGGATGATAAAGAAAAGGGAAAAAAAACCCCTGCTCTCTAGGAGCTCACAGTCTAAGCCCAAGGAAATATGGAAACAACTAGGAATTTTAAGGATATGTAGATGATAAATTGAGGGTAATCTAAGAGGGAAAGCTCTAGCATTAAGAGAGAACAGGGAAGAGTTCTTATAAAAGGTTAGATTGGTCTGAGACTTGAAAACTGGGAGGCTAAGCTGTAAGGACACCAGTGCCACTGGATGGCAGAGTATGTTCTGTTCTGGAAGGAATAAGAAATATGGCAATATGAGAATATAATGAATTCATGTCTTTCTAATACATTTTGTGGGAAACTAACAGCAGTAAACTGCTATCCCTAGTAGATTATGGCTAAATCCTCATAAAACAGAAGGCTATTGCTACATTCCTCTTTTTATTAATTTATTCAATTGAAAAAAAATGGTTCCAATTTTATCAGTAGAGTGTAAGTTCCTTGAGGACACAGACTATTTTTGTGTTTCTATTAACAGTGCTTTTCACAATGCCTTGCATCCTGGAGGCATTTAATAAATGTTTACACTAGATTTAAGCAGCAGCAACTTGCCTGTTTATCCAAGCTTGGATAAATAAGCTGTGATGAATGAAAGAAGTGTTATGGAGAGTGATGTGGGTAGTCTAGATAGATAGATGGACAACAGGAGAGGCTGGATATTATAGACCAGCTGCAATGGTTCAGGTCGAAAATGGTCAGTCTGATTGAGGGAATGAGAATAGCAGCAAAGGAGAAAGGAAAGGAAGGAATGCAATACATAGCAAAAAAGAACTTGTTGATTCTAACTTCATGAAGGAGGTGAAGAAAGAGGGAAAAATAAGACTACTTCAAAATGTCACACTTATATAATGAGCTACCGCATTAGCTCCAAAGAAATCATTGGTGTAGTTTTGGAAGGCATCCCTGGAGAAAAGGGACATGAGATGGGTCTTAAATAAGATTCAAATAATCTGGTTTGGGGGCAAGAGGATAGGCATAAACAATGAAAAGCATTTTTTAAGAAAAATGCAAAGCCCAAAAAGACAAAACAAATATAGTTATGTAGTAGGAAATAATGGTGCTAATAAGTTTTAACTGTCAATAGTGCAATTCCAAGTGTTGAGTGAATGACAATGCTCCTTAAAAAGTTAGGTTAATAGAATATCCACATTCCTTTCAAAATATCCTAGCATAAAGTGGAGTAGGGAGCTTTCTTGAAACTTCTGGGAGATGATAAGTAATTTCATATAATCTTTTCCACAGTTGATTGCTCTTGATATTAGCTATTAATATTTGAGAAAAAATTTCTTACTGCAGTGAATTAACTTCATATTTGGCTCACATGAAGAATATTGATACTGGAGCAGTATCTACTTAGCCAAATGACATAGGAATGTGAATTTTTTTCCTCCATTCTTCCAAATCGTTATCATTAACCATGCCCATTTTATCCTGGTTTTCAAGCAGATCTTCATTGCTTAACCATTATTGAACAAGAAAGTAATGTTTTATTGATTTTAATAATAAAGAAACTGAGTCTTACATAGTCTAGTTCTAAAACCTGTGATTCTAAGATGCATTTTTCCTCCTGTATTGTTTTTGCAACTTATATTTTAGATAAATATCACTAGGAGACCATAGTCCTGTTCCTTGTCCCAGGCCCAGGGATAGAAAGAGAGGGTACCATGATAAAGAGCTGCAAATTTGAGGCGGGAAGAAAGACTGGAAGAAAATGGGATGGGGGAAGCTTTGATGAGTTTTTGGTTCACTTCTCTTTCCCATTTGTTAAAGGAATTTACAGAATATTTATTGAATATTATAGAATATTTCTAGTGACTAGAAAATTCTCAGATCAGAATTATTTGTGCTAAGGGAAATTTAGGATAAGAAAACTTTTTTGTCTAAGCTATTTGGGCATTTTAAGAATAAGCATTTTTTTTGACCTAAGTGATCCTCTATTATTCTATTTCATTATCCTATGTACATTAATATATTTTATTCTAAAATTTTTAATTTACAGCTTGTTTGTTGACATAAAAAAACCAAGTATACCAAAACAGTGGATCCCTAATTTTGTATTGAAAGCAGTAAGTTTCTATAACACTAAACAAATCAGTCTTTCTCTTTCTTCCACTTTTCTACTCTCCTTTTCATTTTTTTTTCTCTCTCATTCTGATTGTCTCTTAAAGGAGAAAGTATTTGTGGAAGGAAGGTAACCATAATTTACATCTGACATATGTGTGTGTGTGTGTATATGTATATGAAATATTAAAATTGCAATCAATTACAGTTAATTGAGTCAGTGATAGATTTAAAAGCCCAGAAAACAATAATGATAACAATATAAGATTTTTATCTATATAGAGTAGATAGAGCATTGACCCTGGAATTCAAATGTGACCTCAGACCCTGACGTGTCTGTGTGTGTGTGCGTGTGTGTGTGTGTGTGTGTGTGTGTGTGACTGTGTGGCCCATGGAAAGTAATTAAACTGTCCTTTCCTCAGTTTCCTCAACAGTAAAATAAAATAAAGAAGGAAATGGAAAATCATTCTAGTAACTTTGCTGAGAAAAGCCCAAAATGAGGTCAAAGAGTTGGACACAACTGAAATGATTGAAAAAAATTTGTAATAATAATAATAATAATAATAATAATAATAATAGCATTTATATAGTGCTTTAAAGTTTGCAAAGAGCTTTACAAATGTTATCTCACTTGATTCTCATAAGAATCCCCATTTTAGGGGTGGCTAGGTGGTGCAGTGGATAGAGCACCAGCCCTGGAGTCAGGAGTACCTGAGTTCAAATCCAGCCTCAAACACATAATAATTACCTAGCTGTGTGGTCTTGAGCAAGCCACTTAACCCCACTTGCCTTGCAAAAACTAAAAAGAAAAAAAGAATCGCCATTTTATAGAAGAGGTAACTGAGGCAGACAGGCTAAATGATTCACCCAAAGTTACATAGTTGGTATGTGTTTGAGGCTAGATTTAAATTCAGCAAGAATAGCATTTATGCATCGAAGTGAAACTGAAAATTGGGGCTTTTGACCACTAATTCAGGGTAAATTCTCACGATAAAAAATGATGCAGATAATGGAAATTACATATTTTTATTGGAACTATTTGAATTATTTCTTCAACTATCCATTTTAATTGGTTTGAGTAAATGTAACCATAGATATGGGTTTTTACTCTTACACTCGCTCTAATAATCTCTATAATTCTAAATCCTCAGGTTTTATATCTCCTTAAATTACTCAAGATCGCCCAGCATGAAAAAGGTAATATTAACACTGTGGCCTACTTTTTCTGCCCTCAGTGGTGTTTTTCCTATATAAGTTGACTAGACTGATAGTATGGCTAAGTAGAGAGAGCATTGGCCTTGTAAATTTACTGTGTCACCTTGGGTAAATCAGTTAATTTCTCCCTGCCTCAGTTTCCTTATCTGCAAGAAAGGGACTAATAAAACTGATTATTACTGATTACACATGGCTGGAGTGGCGAAATAAATGAGATAAAAACAAGCAAAGCATACTTTACAAACCTATACAAGATGTCCACAGACTTAGTGAAGTTAATAAGTTTAAACTACTCTAAACCTTTTGGGACACTGTATAAATGTCAAGTATTATTATTATGTAGCAGCCTTTTAGTTTCATAGTCATTGGGTTATAGAAATATCAATGTTTCCTATGTAGAAAGTGTTACTTCTTTTACGGTTGTCTAGTTATTTTGAGTGTAATACATAGCAATTGCTATCAGCTCTGTTTACTAAAATATGAAAGGTCAAGGAGAAATATTCTAGAAAATTCTGAATTTCAAAATTCACAGATATACTATTCATAGTCAGATGAAACTGAGGTGCCATGATTTAGTCAAAAGGGTACAAATTAAAAGTGGATATTGGAACGGAAACCTGAGATCTGAGTTTGACACCGGGTTCTAACATTTACTAGCTCTGGGAATCTTGGGCAATGAATTTCATCATTCAATATTATTAGTAAGAGTGCTCTGCAAATCTGAAAATACTATGTAAAGTGGAACTCACCTTCTATTTTCAGAAATCTTGGCTATCTTAATAATAAACTTACTTGATTGACTGATAGTATATTGGAATTTATGTTTCCCCTTCAACTCTTCCCTCTTAATTACTTGTGTCCATTTTAGTAATATGTTTTCTTGATAAGTTCTAGTCATTGAACTTGAATCCAATTTTGCTTCTTTTCTTTGGAAGGACTTCTAGATAAACTCACCTTATAAAGAATAAGATTAGATAAAAAGGACAATGCAAGGTACAATGGGATTGGCTGTGAACTGTAACTCTATTTACAATGGCCTCTGAAGAGATTTCATTGGAAAAGATTTCATTGTTGAGTTGTGGAGATAAATCTTTGTTTATATTGATTTTGGTTGTTAGGTCTCTTCTGTTACAAAAGAAATTTTGTCCTAAAAGACAGTTATCTCTAGAGTCAGCATTTTAGTAATTGCAGGAGGTTCCATAGTGTGGTAAAGGTCCCCTGCTGCTAATGATTGGACAGGGAGAGGAGGCAGAGGCTAAGTGCTAAGTGGTGTCACAGAAACCCTGTATACAAACATACATAATCAAATTTCAATCATGATTCATACATATTAATAGTTGAGATATATACATATAGATTGGATGTATAGGTACCTATGGATTTATATATGTATTCATTTTTCTCAGCCATAATTTTCCATGATCCTAACCGCCTTACCATTTTAATCATCAGTATCTTTTTTTGTAATCTTCAGATTTGTCCTTGATAATGGTTTTAATCTGATTTTTATCTATTGATAGGAGAATATTGTGAGATTGGGGTAATCAAAAGAAAGAAAAACTGTGCTACATATTCACTGTAACCCTCAGAGTCAAGTAATAATAATAACAATAACAGTAACAATAATAATAATAATGAATAAAAATAAACTAGAATTTATATAGTGCTCTGGGGCTTGCAAAGATCCTCACAACCATAGGAGGTAAAGGCTATTATCATTCCCATTTTATGGATGAAAAAAACAGCAGAGAAAGAGGTTTCTTAATTGGGCTAATACTGCTGGCAAATGTCTGAAGTAGGATTTAAATTCATCTTCCTTATCCCAGATTCAATCCTTTCCCAAGAGCCAGTATTCTCCACACCAGAACACAGAACAGCCTCTAGACCAGATCTTTGGGCAGAGGCAGTTAGGAAGTTCAGGCCTGGTGTTAGGAAGATTTTGCTTCAAATCTGACCTCAGACAGGAGTTATATGCCTCTGGGTAAGTCTTCCTCATCTGTACAATGGAATAATAATACCAACTACCTTACAGAGTTGTTGTGAGTCTCAGATGAAATATCTAACAGCTTTTAGTACAATGTCTGACCTATATAGGTAAAGATTTTCCCTCTTTCTCTTCAAGGTCAACTCTTTTAGCTCCTTGTGAACAGATCATGCTTTAATAAATTATGAGTCATTGTAATTTCATTCTTATATGCTTGAACAGATTAGGCCCTGTAATTTTAAGTTAAAAACAACAACAACAACAACATTTCTAGACCACTATGGATTCTAATTGGAGATTGTCTGATTTATTGGGTGATTGGGCAGGGGAGAACTGTGATATAAGAAACTCATCATTTAAGTAAAAAAATAAGTTAATTTTAAATGAATTATTTGAACATTATAGACAGTTGCTGTTCTAGCTGGTCTTGTTCCAGTTGTTTCTGTTCTGTATGATATAATGGTACATTGTTGGATATGAAAATGTGAGTTTTATGTTCAGTTCCAAGCCCCCCGCCAGTAAGAATTATGGCTCCTGAAGTGCAATTTTCAAGGCCATTTTTGAAGGATTAATACTTAATTAATATAAGTACTATACCTTTCATGTGGGGACAGATAGCAAATCAAATAAAGGTCAAAGTGGAGCAACCTAGCACTGGTTTTACAGAAACATATGAGGCACTAAAATTCTATAATTCTCCATTCTTAGAACAGAAAATGTGACCAGGTAAATAAATTGAATGACATGAAACAGTCCTTGTGATCAAAATCATAAATGAGAATAGTAAATTGTACCAATGATGGACCTAACCCTGCTTTGATTCCCATTTAAAGTTCCCATTCATTTTAATCAATATCCTACTCTATGATGTGGAATACCATCAATTTTTTACCCCGATAAAGGAAAATTGACTGCCTTTAGGGAGGCCTTGCTAGGCTATTGTTTATAGAAATAATAGAAACAATCTGTTTGCAGTCAATGTTTTCTCACTTAGCTCAATTCTACTTTAGACTCAGGGAATCATTCTTTTGTCTTAATCTGGCATTCAAAGTTGGTCAGAGAGCTACCTGTCAGCACCCGACTTGTGTATGGCTAGGCTGCCCAACCCCTTAGATTATTCATAAATATATTCAGATGGGAATGAGGAGATGATTAATCCCTAAACTTCAATATTTCTCTCTTCAATGTGTTTGCATTCGCTCTGTAAAGACAGACTAGTGTGAATGAAACGAGCATTGAATTTTACAATCAAAACAGTCTGAGGTTCTGATTGCTTTTGTGATACTTTCTACCTTGGATAGAAAGTGTAGTGGATAGAATACTGGCTTCAGAGTATGGAAGACCTAAATTTAAAGCCAGTCTTGGGCACTTACTGTGTGATCTTGAGCAAGTCATTTCACTTCTGTTTGCCTCATTTTGCACCTACCATATAGAGTTATTGTGAGGATCAAATGAGATAAGATTTATAAAGCACTTAACACAGTGTCTGGCACATTAGTAGGTGCTATAAAGTTTCATTTCCTTAATTTATTTCTTCTCTTTGACAAGACAACCTTGATGCATCTTAGTTTTCCCGTTTACAAAATGAGGGCAATGGACTAGATGACCTCTATGGCCTCTTCTAAGACGAACTTGGAAGCTGTTATAAAAATCTTGGAATCAGAAAATCTAGATTCAAATTCTGACTCTTTCATTTACTAGCTATTGGGACAATGATTGAGTCTCTCTGAGTATTGGTTCCTTCATTTGTAAAGTGGAAATTCTTGTATTTACACTTACTTGCCTCATATGATTATGGGAAAATTTTGTTATGGGAAAACACTTTGTCAATCTTACAGTAATGTATAAATGTAAGCTGCTATGGAGGCCATAATGGCATTCTCTACAGACATTTTCAAAGTACTTGATGTATTCTTTCTTTCTAAATGGTTTAATTTCAGGTGGACCATAGAAGTTCATACAATGGACATTCCTAATTTTGGCTACATTATCCCACTCATTCTTTCATTCATTCATTTGTGATGTATTAAACCCTTATTATGTTTAAGTACTGAACAGACCATGCACAATTAGCTTTTCATTTGTCACTTATTAATATGATTTTATATTCAGAAAATTAATCATTTTCTAGACTCAGAAATGTTTTGTTTACCATGACAAGGAAAATAGACTATTTATATGCCCTTTTGCCATCCCATTGTTGAGATGTTTGAGGAATCTTCAGAAAACCCCCCTTTACTATTTCCCATTTAAATGTGACTCCAGGTTTCTAAAAGGGGTGAATGTCAATACAAACATGAAATACCAATTATACCATGGAATGCATTTGATGGCAGCAAAAATTTACAAAAATAGAAACTGTAAAGAGAGAATTCTTTGCAAAGGCTATTGAGAATATGAAGTTAAAATTATTTTTACCAAATAGAAATCAATCACTAAATCACTGACATTACCTGGCTGCTATCAAAGGGAAACTACATTTTCCCATGTTTAATGAAGGATCTTTGTGACAGATAATTTCATTTTTCCCCTTTGTATTCTCAGAGCCTATCATGGCACCTGGAACAAATCAGATGCTTGATAAATGTTCATTGTTTGATATAAAAAATAACTATGGCATGTTCTTTAAGTTTTCATATAATTCATGGTATCCCCTTTGAAAGCTACTCTATATGTACCACATTGGTGATATATGTGTATGTTTATCCTTAATGTTTTAGTCTTTTTAGGAGAGCTTTCATAATTTCTGGACCAAAGAAAGCAGGGTTGCAAAAATTATGAATTTATACTGATTCCCCTACCATTATTAAGAAGTCAGTACTTTTAGAGTATTCAGTACTTCATCAGCACAACTATCACTGTCACTACTTCTAGTGACTTCTAGATTGTAACCCCTCTACACCTTTGGGGATATCTCTGAGTTTTGGGGTCAGATAACAAACTTCTTAGACTAACCAGGATGGAATCTACTGCTACACCTACAATGGAAGTTGTTCCAGATTAGTTGAACCTCTCAGAGCTTGAATAGTCTTGTAATAGAGAAATTTGAGAAATCAGGATTAATCCTCTCCACACCACAGTACATGTATGAGGGCATAGGACTTGATGGTTACTTTAGTGATAAAGAAGCTATTTTTTTCCTCCCTTTATTTCCACTGACTATCATTATTTACATTTCTGAATAGTATTTATCAAGTTTCTTCTGATGAGAGGGATTTTCTGAACAATATATTGACTGTCCTCCTTTAATTCCTCTTGTGCCTAATTGTAGTGTAGAAGTGATCTTGGATTCTTCAACGATGTGCTATCAGACTATAAATCCTACCAAACTGAATATGGGCCAATCATGGACTGAATAGATCTACAGTCTAATTTGAGGAGTAGTTTTTTTGGTTTTTGTTTTTGGTGAAATGGAGGAAAGGTGTTTTTAATTAGGTTGGATAGAGAATGATGAATTTTTTGTCCATAAACCCTAGATTACATGGGATTATGCTTTCTGCTGATTGAAGGATTATCCATATGGAATAGTGGGCCCTCAGTGACCTGGAGGAAGGGTTATACTAAAGAGAAGAGGTAGAAAATATAAGTTAACATTTGAGCTCTGCTTCACCAAGAAAAAAATACCAAGGTTGGATTCAGTGAAATCAAGTTGCAAAATATTTCTTTATGAGTCTCTAGCTTCCAAGTAAATAAATGTCAAATTGAGACCAATAATTAGATAACAGTTTGAAAGCCTGCTGAAACTACCAGTCCTTAAATACCATATTAGAAGCCCACTTGCTTAATTGACAGAAAAAACAAACACCCAAACCTTCTACCTTAGCTTGTCTAGTGTTACATTAAATTTACGCATGCCACTTTGAGATTAATCAGTGTAGGCAGAAACCCAGAATTCAAACAAGATAAGGTACAGGCTAAAATAATATTTAAGGGTGAAAGATAACTGGAGTGACAAAGTGACTCTCAGCAGAGGATGTTGGAGAAAATTCATGATTATCCAGTGTTGTGGTAGTGAAATGACAGGGGTTTTTAATACTTATTGCTATTTACTACCTGTGTGACCTTGGCCAAATCTTCCTGGAACTTTAGGGTCCTTATCTATAAAATGAGGGGGGGGGATACTAAAGGACCTTTGAGGCCTCTTCTAACTCTAAATCTAGTAGTCCATGATCTCCTTGGAATACCACGGTATAGCAGTTAAAATAGCAGAAAACTTTAGATCAAAAAGAACATTTCATGCCACATCACAACACAACAACCACATTCAGTCTCCCAAATGCCCTAATTCACTTCTATTGTGACTCATCTTTTAGCCACTGATTCATTTATTCAATAACAATAAATATTTGAGCTTCTATGACCTTCAATTTATATTCCCATTCCTGCTATTCATTTTTTTTTTTTGGTAAGGCAAGGAGGTTAAGTGGCCTTGCCCAAGGCCACACAGCTAGGTAATTATTAAGTGTCTGAGGTCGGATTTGAACTCAGGTACTCCTGACTCCAGGGCTGGTGCTCTATCCACTGCATCACCTAGCTGTCCCCCTGCTATTCATTCTTACTTTGAATGTTTCTTCAGAGAAAGCAAGAAATAAAAAAAAATCTTCTACGTTAAAATAAAATTTTTTGATGTTCAAAATAATATTTCAACCAAACTTGCAGTAATTTTGTTTTTGAGTAATTGCAAGACTTATTCATTTAAGTTCATGGTAAATATTTTGCTACTACTCTGGAAGTTTAATTTCCTTCAAAGTCCATTTTAGAGAGAGCTGAAATGATGTGAAAGAAATCCTTCAGGTTAACCTAGATATGTCAGCTAAAATTGCTTGTATGTGTTGGCATTTCAAACACCCCACCTCCTCACAGTTTGCCATGGATGAGCTCATTCTTTTCTGAAATGGGCTTTGTTAAAAGGCAGGCTGGACTTTAATTAGTATAATCTTCTGTCAGTAGCATAGTAATATATTAGCCAAGTAGGGGATGAAATCACAGCATTATTCTGGAAATGATTTGTTTCTTCCCATCACTGCTGATTGAATTAAAATGTGATAAAACTAGAGTGATATAAACCAGACAAATTTGGAGTAAAGAATCCTCTTTCTTTCAGGCTCTATACTTCCTGGGAGATATTTTAAAATAGAATTCATTCCAAGTAAAAGCTGTTTTCAATGGGAAAAAAATTAAAAATTCAATTAAACAGTTTACTAAAACATAAGATGAGGAGGGATTCTTTGGAAAATGTATATGACTTAGAAATAAAATATATTAGTTTTTGAAAAGTATAATGAGTAATCTAGCTAAATGAAAAATCAGACATATCTACATAGAAATATCAGCTTGATTGTTGGCATGTTTGAACTAATGGAGAGGAAAATAATTAAAATTTTAATTTTATTTAATAACAGTAAACAATTTAATGTCAAAATTTTTAAAAATTGGAACATTCTTAAATATAAGAAAAATCTCTAGCATGCAGTGGCTACTATTCATTTGTAACTAATGTCATAAAAAAAGAAAAAATACATAAGATTCTTAGAGTCAATTAAACTCTTAGAGGAGTTTTTAGCATGTTCCTATTATAAGAAGCACTTGATTGATTTGAACATATGAACATTATTGTTTGCAAATGTCCTTTTTTAATAAATTCACAATTTCTGCACAAACTATAAAGTATATTGGTTCATTTCAATTTAACAAATATTTGTTAAATATTGTGTGCGAACTCTCTACTTTTAAAAACTTAATTAGAATTATAGAGTTTTAGAGTAGAGGAGGATGTGAGTCCTCTTCTTCCTGTTCCCTACTGATGGAAAAAAAATCTTTCAATCTTTGATGTTTTCTCTCCTTGTTGAGTGAAGGAAGAATTTCTCCGTCACCTTTCCAAACTCAACATGGCTAAATTTGTTCCCTATTTTTACCATGACCTAATTATAGTCCTTTCAGTCAGTTTCCTGATGATTGGTGTACCAAAATACTCTTTTTCTCCAAAAGCTCTTTTCTGAAATTGCTGAATCTACTTTGGCTCTCCTAAGTACAATGCAATAGCAGTTTTATAATATATGCCTCAAGCTTTTGGAGTTCCCTTTGGAGCTATAAAATATAAACTCCTCTACATTGTAAAATGACAGATTTTTTTAAAATTTTATTTGTGTGCCATGGAAGGATTGGTGCTTACAGAAAGGCATTCGGCATCTATTGGGTCTCCACTTTCTATGACCATAAGTGAAAATATGGAAGCTTGGGGAAGGGAGTAGTTTCTGCCCTATGACTGAGAGGCTGATATTGTGTGTTGATAATGTCTGCTAACTGATTGCAGAACAGGAAAAACCGATTTCTCATGGGTTCTTGAGTGGGTATACAAAAGAGGTGACTTCTTTTCATTGGTCTCTTTTCTTTGAGAGAGGTAGGACTAATTTAAGTTTATACTTAGACTAGAGTAACCCCTCTATCCCACAAATTCTCTACACCTGTCCCTTGTTATCAGTATGCTTTAAGTTTGCTCCACTTAGCTAGGGAACTTATGTGTTCAAAGGGAGAGTATATCCCCAGTGAACTATTCATGCTATAATTTTTTAGTAAATACTTTTGTAAAATGCAGTTAATTCAATCTAGTTATGAATGCTGAAGCCACTACCAGGGATTTGAGTTATAATACTGACAATCCAGTCCTTTAAGGTAACCCCTAGAACCCTGGAAGAAATAGTCTCAGACCCTCTGAGAAATCCATTCTGCTAGTACAAGTGAAAGTATTGGGGAGAGCTAAAGGAATAACTGCCATATTATATAAGTGAACTTTATTAATTTTTCCTGATTTGATGTTGGAGATAATGTAGAAAGAGTTCAATTTAGAGAATGGACTAGATTCCTTTTGAAATCTCTTCCAACTCTGAGATTCTATGGTTTTAACATTGTTTAACAATATTCAAGGACTTCCTTAATCTTTCCTATAATAAAAAGCTTCTACCATTTATATAGAAAAAAAGTATTTTTTAAAATAAATTGCTTTTCATTGTATTGTCAAATACTTTTATTTGATGACTTCTCAGTGTAATCCTTGCCTGTTGTTCATTTTCGCTTTCACTTTTTGAATTATGGTAACAGTACTGTTGATCCCTAATAGTAAAGATGAACAAGCTAGATTCTGGGAAAAAATAAGAGATTGAGAGATGCTAGAGAAAGTGGAAAAGGAACAAATTCAGGATTTATGGTCAATTAACAGGACAAATTCAATTCCTCCAAACACTTCAATTAAAGTTTTAAAATTTGGATAATTCTCTTATGTTTTTTTCCAGAGAAAGTAGTTTGTGAAAAATAAAATTTATTGATAGCAACTAGAAATCTTTGCAGATTCAAAGAGAGGAATAGCATAATGACAATCCTGGTTAAATTGAACCAGAATAAAGTTGAACCTATTCTTGTATTTGTGGGGGACTCCCAATAACACCTAAAAGCCAAGAATGAGAAGGTGTTTTTGTTGTTGAATTTATTTAGACAAATATTCAATTCAACCCAGTAAGTATTTATTAAATCCCTATTATGTGCAAGATGCTGAAGATTTAGTGGAGTTTAATATATTTCATCACTAATAAGAATAATCACTTCTTATTAAAATGTATAGGAACAAGGACTGAAATTCTTTTGGTTTATTTAATGTTAGTCTGAAGCTTTAAATTAGGTATTACATTTAGAAAAAAAAGACTCCTCATTTTGTCTTTTGACTCCCACAATCCTCAAGAGGCACAAGAAGTCACATCTTTGAAACTGAGTTGGGGCAGAGTGATTTACTAGGACATGGTAGGGGTCTGGTATGCATATTTTTACAATAAATTTCTCTTATGCAATGCATAGAATCCCAGAACCCCAGAATTGAAAAGGTTCTTAGATCACATTTGGTCCAATTCCTCGAGGTAAAATCTACATTTCTATAATTCAATAGATCTGCAAAAACAATGATAATACTGTGAGGGATGGTCTTCAGTGAAGTTTCCACATTTAAGGCAAATTCTTATCACTAAGTAAGTAAATACTGTCTGGTTTCCATAGCACCTGTGATTCTTGGAAAATGAGGTAATTTTAAGAAGAATTAGACCCACTCTTTCTGATTGAATGTCTCCAAATTCAGTCAGGGGAAATGTGTAATGAGATTTTGTAAAACATCACTTTTAATAGAGATAGATTAGCTATGAATAATTATGGTAATAATATGGTATAATAAATATGGTAATAAGGGATTGAAAACTATAACTTTCTAATAGGATAGAGATTAGTTATGAATAATTAGGATAATGTGGATTGAATTTGCTTTGCTCTGGTTGGGTAGTATTAGTAAGAAGATTTGAGTTAGTTTTACCAGCCAATGATGGGATAAGATAGAATTTAGAGGTAGGATGATGATGATGATGATGATGAAGATGAAGATGAAGAAAGAGGCCTGCTAGCTTCTCTTTTCAGATACTCCCTGGATGCTGCTGATTTAGCAATGGGGGCTGGCTCTCCTTATCATCAGAAGAAATAAAGACCTTTCCTGCTCTCTGATTCAGATTCCGAACTCTTGTTTCCTGTGGTCATTGTCCCACACATTGCTACTTCTTCACAAGGACAGATTGTAACCTATTTATGTCTGCTCATCCTGTGTAATGCTTGTCTGTACCCTCTCATAATTTGTTCATGGGACATCCACCCAACATGCATAGGAACATTCTTGAATTCTTTTTACATCACAAGGGAACTGATAGAAAACACATGATATCCAATGATTATCCCTCAGTCTTATGATCCAATGATTATCCCTCAGTCTTATTATGTGATCATGATTTTTTCTGTTAATTTTTTTAGTGACAACTATTTACATCTCCTTAAAGATAAAAGAAGATCCCCTAATTTTAGAATCACAAATCTCAAAAGTTGGAAGGGACCTCAGAGGTCATTTTGTTTAGCCCAAGTCTGAAAAAAGCATCTACTCCACAACATATCCTCCAAGTCCTTGCTTGAAAAACTTAAGTGAAGAGACATCCAATAGCCCAAAAGCATCTCATTTCATTTTTTGTATAGCTTTAATTATTGAAAACTTTTTCCTTATGTCAAATCTAAACTAAATCCCCTTCTATAAGTTAGCCTTTTTTCCTATATCCCCAGAGCTGCTTTTAGCCTGGCATACAAGAGAAATTTGAAAATGTTATTGGCTGAAAAAATTGCCATTGCTATAAGAAACTAATTTCTTTTCTTTTACTTACAATTTATTGCTTTCCACTTGTTCTACAAACAGAACAGAGGCTTATTACTGACCCACATCAAGTCGAGTAATTGAAATTCATCTAAACCTGCTGAAAATTTAAAGGTGTAGTTATTATACTTTTTTAGGGAACTTTCAAAATCTCTAATGATGCTGGCAATTTACTGGTTTTTAATAAGTAGGGGATTGAAGACTTGGGAATTAGACTTCTTTCCCAACCTCTAATTTTCTCAGCCTCTAAGCTTCTTCTTCCCTCCTTGTTCCTAAGGACACAGAGGAAGGTCATTATTCAAATAGAAACATTTGATTTGTTTAATAAATAATGTTTTTGGCAGAACATGAAAATGTTCTTTGGAAAACATATATGAAATAGGATTTCTTTACCATCATTAGCATGGTCACTCCTCAAAGTGCTGTAGAGCCACTAAGACCCAAACTATCATCTTTGAATTTGGACATTCATACCATTATGTGATTTAATTAGCTTCTGCCTAGAAAGCACAGACTTGAATGATGTGCATTCATGTTGCACCTGCATAGCCATTGTCCTAATTTGTTTTTTAGGTTTTTTTTGCAAGTCAAATGGGGTTAAATGGCTTTCCCAAGGCCACACAGCTAGTTAATTATTAAGTGTCTGAGACAAGATTTGAACCCAGGTATTCCTGACTCCAAGGCCAGTACTTTATCCACTACGCCACCTAGCCACCCCTGGCCTCATTTCTTAGTCTTAGTTTTTTCATCTGTAAAATAAAGGGAGTTTAACCACTTGACCCCTAGGGTCTCTTCAAATTTTGACCTTCTATGATTCTCAAGTATATAAGACATCTGTGTTTGTAGTATAGGAAATAAAATACTACTTACCTTCCCCATTGCTAACCAGAGTTATTTCTTCCTCTTATTTATTCTTTCATCTCTTGGCAAATCAAACCTAAACCAGTTTTCTTTTTCTTTTGATAGTCTACTATGAGTAAAGTACAACACATGATGACCTCCCCTTAAGGGGTCTGAGATGTAGTCAGCGAAATGTCACAAACATTTCAATAGTAATATAAACTCCTTGAGAGAAGGCACTGTTTTGTTTTTATCCTCATATCCTCCCAATTAACACATAATCTGGCACAGTATATATTTATTGAATGAATGAATGAATGTGAAATGTTAAATAACAATACACAATTTAAGCAATGTTAGAAGAGATGATATCATAAAGAAGTCTGGAGATTGTCAATGTTTAGCACTGTCATTTCTATAACTTGCAACCTTTGGTGATTTACTAGAATCTACCCAATATAAGTGGAGCTTCATAGTTTTTTTAAGTATTTGAGGGAAAATGTTAACTTTCATTTGGCTGTTTCCTAGTATTGTTGACTTCTTTTACAATGTCCTTGGTTTACTGTCAGATGGGTTGCACCCCCCGCCCCCCACCATTTATATAATTCTGAACACACATTGCAAAACTTTAGTATTTTTTCTTAATTGCAATGAATTTTTTTATATTTCCTTCATTTCTAATTCCAGTCTTAAAATGGAATCAGATAACTTTCTTTCTCCCTTTCCCCCCCTCCTATTGGTGAAATAACTATCAAAATCAATTTTTTCTTGGAACAAATGTATCAGTTGAAAAAATACTTGTGCCGAGATGCACATTAGAAAAGCAAGAAGGCTTATCAAATGAACAAAAGCATGAAAATTCTAGAGAAGTCCACCATGTAGCTGACATTTCCTTGGTAAGAAAGCCAAGACAACCAAGCTACATGATTAGCAAAGCAAACATCAGTGACTTTTAATTCAGAAGAGGTAAAAACCTCTTCCCTACTGTGAGTTTACTCTGAGGTAGAATACAAAAACAAGGCAAAGCAAAACTTCTTGGTGGCTGCTGTTTGTTAGATGGTCCATTCTATACTATGTATATTGAAAAGAGGGTGAGATGATGAAACTAGTGAGTTCTCCTTGTGATAGAACAGTGTGGCTGCAGGATTCTGCTCAACCTTTCACTTTCCTTGTTTGTCTCCATATTCCTCTGTGACTATGTGTTATCTCTAGGGATGTTAAATGTGCCAGCAGTGTGTTGCCTGAAATTTACTCATACAAAACTGAGGCACTGGTGATTTTATATTATAAAATCATCATAAGCTACATCCTTGCCATTCCCTTTGAGCCTTTCCATATTCTCTTAGACATACCTATGTCAAAGATGAAGAGACTGAGTATAAATGAGTACTCCAGTGAGTGATACTGCTTTTGGAAATGTATACTTTCTTACCTAGTAAAAAAAAATTAATAAAATAACTATTCTCTTTTCCTCACAAACTAGTCTAACATCTCCTGGCAGAATATGGATAATTAGACTACAGGGAGAATAATATATTCTTTATGCTCTTTTTAAAAAATTTTATTTTATTAGTTAAGGCAATGGGGTTAAGTGACTTGCCCAAGGTCATGCAGCTAGGCAAGTATTAAGTGTTTGAGGTGAGATTTGAACTCAGGTCCTCCTGACTCCAGGGTTGGTGCACTACCCACTACGCCATCTAGCTGCCCCATTATAATCTTTTATTTTACATTTTAAGACCAATTACAAAATATTAGTATATTGTATATTTCAATGTTTTTCTGATCAGACTTAATTTTATGTGTGTGTGTTTTTAGGTCTTTAGATTTCCTCAGAGATATGAGAGGATTAGAATTTTTTTCTAAATTATCTTGGTCAAGATACCTTTTTTTTTTCCTTTGGTGCTAAAAACATGATGAATGAAAAATAATGATAATGATACGTGATAAATGAAAAACAGCTCTGAAACCAATGCCATTTCTTCTGAACTGGTTCCCTAGATAATGAATAGAACAGTGAAAAAATTAAAAATTGAAAACTGCCACAGATCCCAGCTTGATAGGAAGGAATAGTTCAAATGATCAAGTGAATAAGAAATAGAGACACAGAGAGAGACTAGAACAGGGAATGTGCCATGAATTTGTAATGCCATTTTCAAAGCATAATGACTCTGTAGAGTTATGCTAGATGAGAATTTAGTTCTTAATTGAAAAAGTGTTTGTTTTACCCTGATATTTAAATATGTCCTATTTTCCTGCAATAAATAGTGCCACCCTGACATTTTGCCCAATGTTTTTTAGGTGTTTAGAAATTCTATTGCAAAGAATACCAGGATCTGTGTTTCCCATGAACAATTTTACTTTTCATATTTAGTGGTAGAACAGTATTGCAAATCTGGGAGGGGACTGGATTAATACTATGTAGATGAAGTATGAATATAATGCCTTTCTTAGAACTTTCATAGAACTATATAATCTCAATATTGAAAGGACCTCAGAGATCATCTACAACAAGCCCTAATTGGTTAAAAATAGCTCTTGTCCTTAGACCTGAGAAGTGACTATCCAGCCTCTGTTTAAAAGCTGTCAGTGAGAAGCCCATTCCTTCCTGAGACAAGTCATTCTCCTTTTTTGATAGCTAAATTTTAGAAAGTTTTTTCCTGACATCAAGTTTAAATGTATCTCTTTGTAACTTCCCCCTTCACCTCTACTTCTAGTCTTTGGACCAAGGAAGAACAAGTTCAATCATCTTCCATATGACAACTTTTCAAAGACATGAAGGCAGCTCTCTCTACCTTTTCCCATGCAAGTCTTCTCCAGGCTATCTCTTATTTTTTTAATTGTTCCTCAGCTGGCATGACCTCAGTATGTTTTATTCTGTTGACCTCCATCTTCTGGGTACTTTCAGGTTGTCAACATCCTTCTGAAAATGTGACCTATCCTAGAACACTTCCAAGGAGCTCTGAGGGCTTTCATATACATTATCTCCCCTACATTGGGAATATAGCTTAGAGGAAAGTCTATGGCTATTATCACTTTCATTTTATAAATGTAGAAAATATATAATGAATGTTTCAGTTATATCTGCATATGGTGGTCTCCATCAATAATATCTTGTTTGAACATGAAGAATATAAAGAATGACTTTTTCACTTATTGAATTTTTTTTTTCTGGGGAGATAGCAAACATAAAATGTTCATTTGCAATCAGTAGTAATTTTCCCCATCTCCAAATGCATAATTGCTACTTAATTGATCTAATAATTGTGATAGAATGGTACAAATTTTTAAAACATTCAAATAACAGGAATGCTTATTACTCAACATGCTATGGAATAAAATATTACTTTTCCATATCAGAGCTAGGAAGAGGGACAAAAGCACAAAGGAAAAACATCATTGAAAGATTTTTTTCTATTTAGTGATTATAGAAATGTCCTTGGTTTTGAGTTTTGACTTCACTAAGATGGTAAACAATTTAAATTATATCAGAGCATAATTCAAAAAATAGGAATTGTTAAGTAGATGATATAGTATTTATGGGAATGTGATTTTAATTGTGATGTATATAACCCAAAAGCTGGAAGCATTTGGATATTGCTAACTTTCAGTTACAAATAGCTTCAATCAGTTTTGCACATTAGAATTTCAATAAAAATTTCTACAGTTTTTAAAGTAAATACTAAATACTACAGTTTTTAAAGTAAATATTAAAAATATGATATTCTCAGACAATATATTGTCTGCCAATTGAGTTTCCAGTTCACTGACATCTATATTTCTATCTCTCTTTATTACTGTTGGGCTAATATTTGTAGAGTCTTTGGCATAGTGCAAGCCAGGCCCATTTATAAGAGCTTTATAAAGGTTATTATGATATATTAACACACATAATGGGTGCTACATAAATATTATTATAATCATTCCAACTGAATATCAATATACTGCCTTCAAATAGATATAGAATTTCTGCATCCCCATTATGCTGTCCTGAAAATATGTTTTTCTTGGATTTAGAGGATGGTGAAATTCTTGCATGGAAAACCTTTATGCTTTCCTTGAAGCCATCAGTTTGTCATTTGGATGCTCTAATTCAACGAGAGAAGGATCTTGCTAATAATATAAGAAGACAACAAGATGTGTAGTGTATTAGATTTAAAATGCTGCAGTAGAGGATAACGGTGGATGCAGGAAAAAGAGCAGCAACCTTAGTAAATTACTTGAATGTAGACTATAAACTTTGAGGACAGGGATTATTTTTTGTTTTACTTTTGTATCTCCAGTGGCTACCATGGTACCCTGTAGACAGAAGGTGCTTAATTAATGATTGTGGATTAGGATAGATTAGATTAGAAAATAAATTAAACATATAGTATGAACTAGGCCTTGGGCTACTAAGAGATCAAAACTACTGCATTATAAATGAATTGAGTTGTTTGTTATGTGAACACTTAGCTTCAAGTGATAGATGTATTTTCCTAAAATGTTATGAGTAAATCTCTGGTAGAAATTTAATTTAGACCTTAATTAATCTTCTTATCAATATATTTATGGGTTTACTTAATTATGTGTTTTTAAAAATGCAATTAGTCCTCTTAATCTTGATACAAAGACATAGAATTCAAAGAGGATCATCTACATATCATTGATAATATACTTATATACTAGGTATCTCCAAAGGGTAGAATGAGGTGGAAGTTACAAAAAAGGAAATATTTTAAGACTGATATAATAAAGAACTTTCTCTTTCAGAGCTAATAAAAAGTAGCTTGGGCTGCCTTGGAAGTGTGGTCAGGAGGCAGCCCAACACTTTGTTTAGCTCAAGTATTCCTGATACCAAACCCAGTGTTCTATCCATTGTGTCATTGGGTTAAGTAGCAGAAAGACCTGAGTTCAAGGTCAGCTACAGATACTAATACCACTAATTGGATGACCCTGAACAAGTCACTGAATTTCTGTTTGCTTCAATTACCTCAAATGTAAAATGAGGATAATAATAGCACCCACTTCCCAGTGTTGTTGTGAGGATCAAATTTATATAACTATAAACATATATATATATATATATTCAGTTATTTTTGGACATCAAATATTCATATGTTAATATATATCATATCCTGTATTACACCTCATTTATTGCACATATACTGTATTTGCCCTCAGCAGAGTTCTATAAACAATATTTGGATGGCAACATATGAGTTGCAGTAGGAATTCTTGTCCATATGCAGGTTGGATTAAATAGCTGCTTCATTTTATTCTGAGATTCTGTGAGACTGTGAGTGCATGGGGCAATAGAAAATAAGCAAGTTCTTCAGGATGCAGTATAATTATTCTCGACCAGTAACTGTTAAATATGCACTTTCACATGGATCACTTTACAATGTTCATAAAAAATCATTCAGTTATAAAGCATCCACTTCCCCTATGAAAACAGAGAAATGATAATTTATTAAAATTACATGTGAGGACTGTGATAATCTACTTCTTCCTTACAGAAAAAAATGCTATCACAACAATGCTTCAAAGTATCCAAGATTACAACTCTAAAAGTAAACAAAAGTATAAAAGAGAAAAGTCTTAACTGTTTGTATCATAGCTTAACCTTATATAATCTGGTTTCTTCGTGGATAGGCATCTGTATAGTGTGCTAAACATCAACATCAAGAGAGACTGTATTTTTCTATGACTAGGAAAACCACTGTTCAAATGCATTAATTAACCTTTACATTCCCATAAAAGTGGTTTGTGAGAACAAATACATACAAAATGGCTAAATGTTATCTTTAATCATGACTAATAAAATGGGTTATATAAACACAGGTTTTACTACTACAAATGTCTCTTTGACAAATGATGAACTCTGCTTCATTTATTAAAAGATAATTAAAATGTTTCACAGGGGATTCACAGCTTTCTTACAGATCTTTTCTGCATACATTCTTATGAGGTAATAGAGATAAAGAGAGAGGTAAAGTTATTTTAAATGGTAGGAAAGGATGCTAATCCTTGAGTTGACTATATACATATCTTAAGACAAAATCTAAAAATACTTTTTCTTAAAACCAGCATGCCATAAAAATCAACATTCCATTTTATTAGAAAGGTAAAGAATCATTCTGGAATTCATTATTTCCAGGGAGATTCAATAGATATAAGAAAACTATTCTGAGAAATATATGGTCATACTAGAGAGAACATTGGATCTTAACTGTACTTATCTTGACCTTGGAAGAAGCATTAGATAATCATGCATTCCATACCTTGGAAGAGAACACAGCTGGCTCAACAATGTTTCACAGCTTCATTTCCCCTAAAGCTCAAGAACATGCCAAGTATTTGAATAAGCCCAAGGTCAACTGTTAAAACTATACAAATAACTTTTGTGAGTTTGACTTTAGATGACAGTGAAAATTCATGTAAGTTATATAAAATTGAAATATCATAGGAAAGACCTTCAAAATTGGAAAGTTCTTCTGATATTGCATACATGTTAAGGGTAGAAGGTTATCATCACACATGGACAGACTGATATTTGCACCATGACTAGAAAAATGATCCTTTCATTGGAAGAGAGATGAGAACAGCATTTCAAACAACACATGCAGCTAACAATTTAAGAAAAGGGGTCCCTTGGGGGTTCAATCTGTCTCCTATTAATTAAATAAAAATATCTAATTAATTCTGCTGACTTAGGCCAATGTTTTAATATGCTAATACAAAGTATGCATACATTCACTAAACATAGAGGGGGAAAAAATCTCATTTGGAGATATCTACAATCTAAAGATATTTTTATATATGTTATTCATTTTTCTCAAAACCACCAAAGTAAATATAACCTGAAATTCTGTAGTGTATATATGATCCACTTCTTTTTACAGATTTCTTTTGGAGAATTCATGGTATTCTTGGTGTTATTACTAGAAGAAATACTTTTTCTAGGCAGAACTTGCTGGAAAAATTGATCTGCACAGCTAAGTAGGTAATCAAAATGCTGAATCTACTTGAAATGAAAAAGCCTGCACTTCCAAAGCATGGCCAGTTTAAAGATAATAACTACCACAACAACACAGAACAACCCAAAAAACTCTCAAACATAAATTCAAGTTTGAGAGTAGTTCTTTTTTTTTCCCCAAGGTTTTTTCCAGAGATAAAAATGATTATCCAGGACATGGGATTATACTTAAAAAAAAGTCTGAGTAATGTTAAACCTTGGTGATCCTCAACTCTTTGTCTTAATCCTTTTTGGTTTTGAAATGATTTCAATTAATTAATGAAGAAGTTCTGAGGGCTGAGCTCTTTTTGTACATTGTCTATATAATGCATAGTCATCATCATTAAATGATAACTCAGTCCTTTGCACTTATGCTGCCAATTGACAAAACATTCCTTTCATTGCTTCTGGGGTACATGTTGTTAGGCACAAACAGAAAAACAAGATGGGCTATTTTCACTGTCTGTATCATTGAGGGACTTCTAGATATATCTCCTTTAGAAAATCTCCACCTGTGTATGACAATGCAGAAATCTTCTCTCCCCTAAAAGAGATTTCTGTATGTTAATTTATCAATAAGTATTTAAAAATTGATAGGGTAGGACATTTATTAAGACTTAGGAGGGATATAAAAAATGCAATAAAATGAACACCCTGGTAATGTGATCAGGATTAACTTCTTTTTTTTTAAAATAAATTTTCCAATAGTTTATTTTATATAATTTTTAGAATCCTTGACTAATTTAAAAGATTAGCTCAGGTAGTGCCTTCTATTTGGATTATTTCACTTCCACTTATAGTCTTTATCCAACTCAAATTATAATTGTTGTTTTTTATTTTTGCTGATTGTTTACAGATAATTTATTTGGTGGCCTTTGAGTATCCCTCAGACTAATGTAAGATACTTTGACCAGGAATTGTTTTGGTTTTCTTTTGTGTGTATCAGAACTTATGAAAATGCCTTGGACACAGTTGTGTTGTTGTTCTTGAATACAATTGTCATTGTTTTTGGAAATAGTAAGAGCTTATTAAATACTTGTTCAACTGAATTGAATATTTCTTGAATTTGAAAATGGAATCACATGAAATATAAATAAATAAAATACAAATAAAAATGAGGATCAAATGCAAGGAAACATTTTCTATTTCTAAAGTACTTATGATTAAAGCCATTTAACAGTTTATATCATCATAAACTACCTGGTACTATAAAATTATTCTGCAGATAGTTTGATAATATGAAATATGAGCATATTTCTAAGTTAAATGTGAAAAAGTCCTAATTGCATCAAATTTTTTGTTTTCCTCTTTGTTTAAAATCAATTTTGAAATAAAAAATTAAAAAGAATCTAGGAAGTTGCATATTGTAGATACTCAATAAATATTAACCAATTAAGAATCAATTCTCTTGAGAAGTAGCATGATATAAGAAATACAGAACTAACTTTAGAGTCAGGAAACTCTGGGGTCAACTTCAATCATTGATATCTTATCTCTCTCTCTCTCTCTCTCTCTCTCTCTCTCTCTCTGTCTCTCTTTCTCTCTCTCTCTCCCTCTCTCTCTGTGAGTACTCATTGAGTGATGAAGTAGCTCTTATGAAATCAAATTTTAGGACTGGAAAAATTTAATTTTAAATTTCCCAAATAAAATCACATTAAATTTGTGGGGTGAGGCAGATGAAGAAGAAATTTTAATTATAAAATAATATAAATTTTTAATAAGACCAAAATTAATAACATGTTTTGTTGTTCAATTATGTTGTAATTGTTAATGTTAAGTTTAATTTATGCCACCACCAAATATACATAAATATGTATATGATATAAAAATAAATAATCCTATGAACCATATTGGAAAATATTACAATGAAACCAGATTATGCCAGGGCCTAAAGATGTTCTATCATCTTTAAAAATTACATTAACTCTTCTGGTCCTCAAAAGTAATATTTAGAACAGATTGTAGCCCAGATGTTGGAACTGGCAAAGTATTAGAGCCAAAAGGAGTCCTAGGGTTTTTAAATCCATTTAAATCTAAATTTTTTGGATGACATTTTGCATGTGCTCAAACTGAAGCTC